>NC_091370.1:4670048-4747548 GCF_038502225.1 Cherax quadricarinatus | reverse complement strand
ACTACTTCAAACTCCTCCTAGAGGTAGTCAGTCCCTCAGCCTGGAGTCAATGTGGTCAGTCCATCAGTGTTGATGAGAGTTCAGCATATATGTGGCATAACCTACTTCCACCTGTGGATTTGTCCAAGGTGACACCGTCTACGACTACTTCACACTACGACTGATTACCTTAAACTCCTTCTGATCTTCAACCATTCTTCTCTGTATTGGACTGAAGAAGCCACTGGATAGCGAAACGTTTTCAAAATAACGATACCCAAGTGTTGAACATATCGGTAATTCATCATCCTATGGGAAATGTTAACCAAATGAAGCTCTCTTTACGCACTGTGTCGTTCATACTTGTCGGGAATACACCGATTTAGTTCGTATTTCTGGATGGCTATTTTCACGTAAGATGCTTGTGAAGGACTTGATAATTATTATCGATTTTATCATTATAGTGGTGCTAAATCCGTAAGGGACACGATGTACCTGGTAAACGAGAGGGAAGGGTGGGATCTGTTTCTTGGGTCCAATACTTTCTCTACGGTATCGAAGCCTCCCTCGAGCGAGAGAAATGGAACTGCTCTCCACATTCTCGAATCAGACTTGATTACCTCCCATTACCCTGGTACAGGTATCGACGTAGAGACGTTGAGCGATGGGTGAGGTAAGTGTAGATTTCACAAGGGGTGATAAGTACACCTGGATTTTTACCTGGGTTACCTGGCGAGGCTAACAGGGTCACCTGGCGGTGCTACCAGGGTCGCCTGCGAGGCTCAGTAGTGGATGGTCGGTCATGACGGTTAATGGAATGAGTTTAACGAGGTGGATGAACCACCGTGGCCTCTCTACTCTCCCTCATTCTCACTCTCTCACACACACAAAACTAATACAAAAACAAAGTCTATCATCACAATCAACAATGAGAAGACTATACCCTGGCTACTACATTTAGTATAGGGACGGTATTCAAAAGTCTGAATATAAGCGAAGCAAGAGGTCTATGAACACCTAAAATATTTAGAGAATCTTATCAGAAATATATTAACTAGATTCCGATACAGAATTGGACTGAACCGGAAATAGAACCAAATGTCATCTTGACAGAATTATATAAAGGATAAAAAAGACTCAAAATCAGAGACAGAATCAGTAAGAATAAGAGATGGAATCAGATAGTGTCTGAGATAGAAGCACTTGGAATCTGTGATATATTATTATCAACTGTACCTTATAACAGTACCAACAGTACACTACCAACAGTACATTACCAACAGTACATTACTAACAGTACACTACCAACAGTACATTACTAACAGTACATTACCAACAGTACATTACCAACAGTACACTACCAACAGTACACTTCCAACAGTACATTACCAACAGTACTTTACCAACAGTACATTACCAACCGTACACTACCAACAGTACAATACCAACAGTACATTACCAACAGAACATTACCAACAGTACATTACCAACAGTACACTACCAACAGTACATTACCAACAGTACATTACTAACAGTACACTACCAACAGTACATTACCAACAGTACATTACCAACAGTACATTACTAACAGTACATTACCAACAGTACATTACCAACAGTACATTACCAACAGAACATTACCAACAGTACATTATCAACAGTACATTACCAACAGTACATTACCAACAGTATATTAAGAGCAGTAATTACCAACAGTACACTACCAACAGTACATTACCAACAGTACATTATCAACAGTAAATTACCAACAGTACATTGCCAACAGAACATTACCAACAGTACATTACCAACAGTACATTACCAACAGTACATTACCAACAGTACATTACCAACAGTACACTACCAACAGTACATTACCAACAGTACATAACCAGCAGTACATTACTAACAGTACATTACCAACAGTACATTACCAACAGTACATTACTAACAGTACATTACGAACAGTACATTACCAACAGTACATTACGAACAGTACATTATCAACAGCACATTACCAACAGCACATTAACAACATACATTACCAACAGTACATTACCAACAGTACATTACCAACAGTACATTACCAATAGTACACTACCAACAGTACATTACCAACAGTACATTACCAACAGTACATTGCCAACAGTACATTACCAACAGTACATTACCAACAGTACATTACCAATAGTACATTACCAACAGTACATTACCAACAGTACAAAACCAACAGTACATTACCAACAGTACATTACCAACAGTACACTACCAACAGTACATTACCATCAGTACATTACCAACAGTACATTACCAACAGTACATTGCCAACAGTACATTACCAACAGTACATTACCAACAGTACATTACCAATAGTACATTACCAACAGTACATTACCAACAGTACATTACCAACAGTACTTTACCAACAGTACATTACCAACAGTACACTACCAACAGTACATTACCAACAGTACACTACCAACAGTACATTATCAACAGTATATTAAGAGCAGTAATTACCAACAGTACACTACCAACAGTACATTACCAACAGTACATTATCAACAGTACATTACCAACAGTACATTACCAACAGTACATTACCAACAGTACAATACCAACAGTACATTACCAATAGTACATTACCAACAGTACATTACCAACAGTACATTACCAACAGTACTTTACCAACAGTACATTACCAACAGTACACTACCAACAGTACATTACCAACAGTACACTACCAACAGTACATTACCAACAGTACATTACCAACAGTACATTACCAACAGTACATTACCAACAGTACATTACCAACAGTACAATACCAACAGTACATTACCAATAGTACATTACCAACAGTACATTACCAACAGTACTTTACCAACAGTACATTACCAACAGTACACTACCAACAGTACATTAATAACAGTACACTACCAACAGTACATTACCAACAGTACATTACCAACAGTATATTACCAACAGTACATTACTAACAGTACACTACCAACAGTACACTACCAACAGTACATTACCAACAGTACATTACCAACAGTACACTACCAACAGTACATTACCAACAGTACATTACCAACAGTACATTACCAACAGTACATTACCAACAGTACATTACCAACAGTACATTACCAACAGTACATTACCAACAGTACATTACCAACAGTGCATTACCAACAGTGCATTACCAACAGTACATTACCAACAGTACATTACCAACAGTACATTACCAACAGTACATTACCAACAGTACATTACCAACAGTACATTACCAACAGTACATTACCAACAGTACACTACCAACAGTACATTACCAACAGTACATTACCAACAGTACATTACCAACAGTACATTACCAACAGTACATTACCAACAGTACACTACCAATAGTACATTAACAACAGTACATTACCAACAGTACACTACCAACAGTACATTACCAACAGTACATTACCACCAGTACATTACCAACAGTACATTACCAACAGTACATTACCAACAGTGCATTACCAACAGTGCATTACCAACAGTATATTACCAACAGTACATTACCAACAGTACATTACCAACAGTACATTACCAACAGTACACTACCAACAGTACATTACCAACAGTACATTACCAACAGTACATTACCAACAGTACATTACCAACAGTACATTACCAACAGTACATTACCAACAGTACATTACCAACAGTACATTACCAACAGTACACTACCAACAGTACATTACCAACAGTACATTACCAACAGTACATTACCAACAGTACATTACCAACAGTACACTACCAACAGTACATTACCAACAGTACATTACCAACAGTACATTACCAACAGTACATTACCAACAGTACATTACTAACAGTACACTACCAACAGTACATTACCAACAGTACATTACCAACAGTACATTACCAACAGTACATTACCAACAGTACATTACCAACAGTACATTACCAACAGTACATTACCAACAGTACATTACCAACAGTACATTAAAAACAGTACACAGTACATTACCAACAATACATTACCAACAGTACACTACCAACAGTATATTACCAACAGTACATTACCAACAGTACACTACCAACAGTACATTACCAACAGAACATTACCAACAGTACATTACCAACAGTACACTACCAACAGTACATTACCAACAGTACATTACCAACAGTACATTACCAACAGTACATTACCAACAGTACATTACCAACAGTACATTACCAACAGTACATTACCAACAGTACATTACCAACAGTACACTACCAACAGTACATTACCAACAGTACATTACCAACAGTACATTACCAACAGTACATTACCAACAGTACACTACCAACAGTACATTACCAACAGTACATTACCAACAGTACATTACCAACAGTACATTACCAACAGTACATTACCAACAGTACATTACCAACAGTACATTACCAACAGTACATTACCAACAGTACATTACCAACAGTACATTACCAACAGTACATTACCAACAGTACACTACCAACAGTACATTACCAACAGTACATTACCAACAGTACATTACCAACAGTACACTACCAACAGTACATTACCAACAGTACATTACCAACAGTACATTACCAACAGTACATTACCAACAGTACATTACCAACAGTACATTACCAACAGTACATTACCAACAGTACATTACCAACAGTACATTACCAACAGTACATTACCAACAGTACACTACCAATAGTACATTAACAACAGTACATTACCAACAGTACACTACCAACAGTACATTACCAACAGTACATTACCAACAGTACATTACCACCAGTACATTACCAACAGTACACTACCAACAGTACATTACCAACAGTACACTACCAACAGAACACTACCAACAGTACATTACCAACAGTACATTACCAACAGTACATTACCAACAGTACATTACCAACAGTACACTACCAACAGTACATTACCAACAGTACATTACCAACAGTACATTATCAACAGTACATTACCAACAGTACATTACCAACAGTACATTACCAACAGTACATTACCAACAGTACATTACCAACAGTACATTACCAACAGTACATTACCAACAGTACATTACCAACAGTACATTACCAACAGTACATTACCAACAGTACATTACCAACAGTACATTACCAACAGTACATTACCAACAGTACACTACCAACAGTACATTACCAACAGTACATTACCAACAGTACATTACCAACAGTACATTACCAACAGTACATTACCAACAGTACATTACCAACAGTACATTACCAACAGTACATTACCAACAGTACACTACCAACAGTACATTACCAACAGTACATTACCAACAGTACATTACCAACAGTACATTACCAACAGTACATTACCAACAGTACACTACCAACAGTACATTACCAACAGTACATTACCAACAGTACATTACCAACAGTACATTACCAACAGTACACTACCAACAGTACATTACCAACAGTACATTACCAACAGTACATTACTAACAGTACACTACCAACAGTACATTACCAACAGTACATTACCAACAGTACATTACCAACAGTACATTACCAACAGTACATTACCAACAGTACATTACCAACAGTACATTACCAACAGTACATTACCAACAGTACATTACCAACAGTACATTACCAACAGTACATTACCAACAGTACATTACCAACAGTACATTACCAACAGAACATTACCAACAGTACATTATCAACAGTACATTACCAACAGTACATTACCAACAGTATATTAAGAGCAGTAATTACCAACAGTACACTACCAACAGTACATTACCAACAGTACATTATCAACAGTAAATTACCAACAGTACATTGCCAACAGAACATTACGAACAGTACATTACCAACAGTACATTACCAACAGTACATTACCAACAGTACATTACCAACAGTACATTACCAACAGTACACTACCAACAGTACATTACCAACAGTACATAACCAGCAGTACATTACTAACAGTACACTACCAACAGTACATTACCAACAGTACATTACCAACAGTACATTACAAACAGTACATTACGAACAGTACATTACCAACAGTACATTACGAACAGTACATTATCAACAGCACATTACCAACAGCACATTACCAACATACATTACCAACAGTACATTACCAACAGTACACTACCAACAGTACATTACCAATAGTACACTACCAACAGTACATTACAAACAGTACATTACCAACAGTACATTGCCAACAGTACATTACCAACAGTACATTACCAACAGTACATTACCAATAGTACATTACCAACAGTACATTACCAACAGTACAAAACCAACAGTACATTACCAACAGCACATTACCAACAGTACACTACCAACAGTACATTACCAACAGTACATTACCAACAGTACATTGCCAACAGTACATTACCAACAGTACATTACCAACAGTACATTACCAATAGTACATTACCAACAGTACATTACTAACAGTACATTACCAACAGTACTTTACCAACAGTACATTACCAACAGTACACTACCAACAGCACCTTACCAACAGTACACTACCAACAGTACATTATCAACAGTATATTATGAGCAGTAATTACCAACAGTACACTACCAACAGTACATTACCAACAGTACATTATCAACAGTACATTACCAACAGTACATTACCAACAGTACATTACCAACAGTACATTACCAATAGTACATTACCAACAGTACATTACCAACAGTACATTACCAACAGTACTTTACCAACAGTACATTACCAACAGTACACTACCAACAGTACATTACCAACAGTACACTACCAACAGTACATTACCAACAGTACATTACCAACAGTACATTACCAACAGTATATTACCAACAGTACATTACTAACAGTACACTACCAACAGTACATTACCAACAGTACATTACCAACAGTACATTACCAACAGTACATTACCAACAGTACACTACCAACAGTACATTACCAACAGTACATTACCAACAGTATATTACCAACACTACATTACCAACAGTACATTACCAACAGTACATTACCAACAGTACATTACCAACAGTACATTACCAACAGTACATTACCAACAGTACATTACCAACAGTACATTACCAACAGTGCATTACCAACAGTGCATTACCAACAGTACATTACCAACAGTACATTACCAACAGTACATTACCAACAGTACATTACCAACAGTACATTACCAACAGTACATTACCAACAGTACACTACCAATAGTACATTAACAACAGTACATTACCAACAGTACATTACCAACAGTACACTACCAATAGTACATTAACAACAGTACATTACCAACAGTACACTACCAACAGTACATTACCAACAGTACACTACCAACAGTACACTACCAACAGTACATTACCAACAGTACATTACCAACAGTACACTACCAATAGTACATTAACAACAGTACATTACCAACAGTACACTACCAACAGTACATTACCAACAGTACATTACCACCAGTACATTACCAACAGTACATTACCAACAGTACACTACCAACAGTACACTACCAACAGTACATTACCAACAGTACATTACCAACAGTACATTACCAACAGTACATTACCAACAGTACATTACCAACAGTACATTACCAACAGTACATTACCAACAGTACATTACCAACAGTACATTACCAACAGTACATTACCAACAGTACATTACCAACAGTACACTACCAACAGTACACTAACAACAGTACATTACCAACAGAACATTACCAAAAGTACATTACCAACAGTACACTACCAACAGTACATTACCAACAGTACATTACCAACAGTACATTACCAACAGTACATTACCAACAGTACATTACCAACAGTACATTACTAACAGTACACTACCAACAGCACATTACCAACAGTACATTACCAACAGTACATTACCAACAGTACATTACCAACAGTACATTACCATCAGTACATTACCAACAGTACATTACCAACAGTACATTACCAACAGTACATTACCAACAGTACATTACCAACAGTACATTACCAACAGTACATTACCAACAGTACATTACCAACAGTACATTACCAACAGTACATTATCAACAGTACATTACCAACAGTACATTACCAACAGTACATTACCAACAGTACATTACCAACAGTACATTACCAACAGTACATTACCAACAGTACATTACCAACAGAAAATTAAAAACAGTAAATTACCAACAGTGAATTACCAACAGTAAATTAACAACAGTACCAACAGTACATTACCAACAGTGCATTACCAACAGTACACTACCAACAGTACACTACCAACAGTACATTACCAACAGTACATTACCAACAGTACATTACCAACAGTTACCAACAGTACATTACCAACAGTACATTACCAACAGTACATTACCAACAGTACATTACCAACAGTACATTACCAACAGTACATTACCAACAGTACATTACCAACAGTACATTACCAACAGTACATTACCAACAGTACATTACCAACAGTACATTACCAACAGTACATTACCAACAGTACACTACCAACAGTACATTACCAACAGTACATTACCAACAGTACATTACCAACAGTACATTACCAACAGTACATTACCAACAGTACATTACCAACAGTACATTACCAACAGTACATTACCAACAGTACATTACCAACAGTACATTACCAACAGTACATTACCAACAGTACATTACCAACAGTACATTACCAACAGTACATTACCAACAGTACATTACCAACAGTACATTACCAACAGTACCAACATACCAACAGTACATTACCAACAGTACATTACCAACAGTACATTACCAACAGTACATTACCAACAGTACATTACCAACAGTACATTACCAACAGTACATTACCAACAGTACATTACCAACAGTACATTACCAACAGTACATTACCAACAGTACATTACCAACAGTACATTACCAACAGTACATTACCAACAGTACATTACCAACAGTACATTACCAACAGTACATTACCAACAGTACATTACCAACAGTACATTACCAACAGTACATTACCAACAGTACATTACCAACAGTACATTACCAACAGTACATTACCAACAGTACATTACCAACAGTACATTAACAACAGTACATTACCAACAGTACACTACCAACAGTACATTACCAACAGTACATTATCAACAGTAAATTACCAACAGTACATTGCCAACAGAACATTACGAACAGTACATTACCAACAGTACATTACCAACAGTACATTACCAACAGTACATTACCAACAGTACATTACCAACAGTACACTACCAACAGTACATTACCAACAGTACATTACCACCAGTACATTACCAACAGTACACTACCAACAGTACATTACCAACAGTACATTACCAACAGTACATTACCAACAGTACATTACCAACAGTACATTACCAACAGTACATTACGAACAGTACATTATCAACAGCACATTACCAACAGCACATTACCAACATACATTACCAACAGTACATTACCAACAGTACATTACCAACAGTACATTACCAATAGTACACTACCAACAGTACATTACCAACAGTACATTACCAACAGTACATTACCAACAGTACATTACCAACAGTACATTACCAACAGTACATTACCAATAGTACATTACCAACAGTACATTACCAACAGTACATTACCAACAGTACACTACCAACAGTACATTACCAACAGTACATTACCAACAGTACATTACCAACAGTACATTACCAACAGTACATTACCAACAGTACATTACTAACAGTACATTTATTACAACAGTACAATACCAACAGTACTTTACCAACAGTACATTACCAACAGTACACTACCAACAGCACCTTACCAACAGTACACTACCAACAGTACATTATCAACAGTATATTAAGAGCAGTAATTACCAACAGTACACTACCAACAGTACATTACCAACAGTACATTACCAACAGTACACTACCAACAGTACATTACCAACAGTACATTACCAACAGTACATTACCAACAGTACATTACCAACAGTACATTACCAACAGTACATTACCAACAGTACATTACCAACAGTACATTACCAACAGTACATTACCAACAGTACACTACCAACAGTACATTACCAACAGTACATTACAAACAGTACATTACCAACAGTACATTACCAACAGTACATTACCAACAGTACATTACCAACAGTACATTACCAACAGTACATTACCAACAGTACACTACCAATAGTACATTACCAACAGTACATTACCAACAGTACATTACCAACAGTACATTACCAACAGTACATTACCAACAGTACATTACCAACAGTACATTACCAACAGTACATTACCAACAGTACATTACCAACAGTACATTAACAGTACATTACCAACAGTACATTACCAACAGTACAGTTACCAACAGTACATTACCAACAGTACATTACGAACAGTACACTACCAACAGTACATTACCAACAGTACATTATCAACAGTACATTACCAACAGTACATTACCAACAGTACATTACCAACAGTACATTACCAACAGTACCAACAGTACATTACCAACAGTACATTACCAACAGTACATTACCAACAGTACATTAACAACAGTACATTACCAACAGTACATTACCAACAGTACATTACCAACAGTACATTACCAACAGTACATTACCAACAGTACATTACCAACAGTACATTACCAACAGTACATTACCAACAGTACAGTACCAACAGTACATTACCAACAGTACATTACCAACAGTACATTACCAACAGTACATTACCAACAGTACATTACCAACAGTACATTACCAACAGTACATTACCAACAGTACATTACCAACAGTACATTACCAACAGTACACTACCAACAGTACATTACCAACAGTACATTACCAACAGTACATTACCAACAGTACATTACCAACAGTACCAAACCAACAGTACATTACCAACAGTACATTACCAACAGTACATTACCAACAGTACATTACCAACAGTACATTACCAACAGTACATTACCAACAGTACATTACCAACAGTACATTACCAACAGTACATTACCAACAGTACATTACCAACAGTACATTACCAACAGTACATTACCAACAGTACATTACCAACAGTACATTACCAACAGTACACTACCAACAGTACATTACCAACAGTACATTACCAACAGTACACTACCAACAGTACATTACCAACAGTACATTACCAACAGTACATTAACAGTACATTACTAACAGTACACTACCAACAGTACATTACCAACAGTACATTACCAACAGTACATTACCAACAGTACATTACCAACAGTACATTACCAACAGTACATTACCAACAGTACATTACCAACAGTACACTACCAACAGTACATTACCAACAGTACATTACCAACAGTACATTACCAACAGTACATTACCAACAGTACACTACCAACAGTACATTACCAACAGTACATTACCAACAGTACATTACCAACAGTACATTACCAACAGTACATTACCAACAGTACATTACCAACAGTACATTACCAACAGTACATTACCAACAGTACATTACCAACAGTACATTACCAACAGTACATTACCAACAGTACATTACCAACAGTACATTACCAACAGTACATTACCAACAGTACATTACCAACAGTACATTACCAACAGTACATTACCAACAGTACATTACCAACAGTACATTACCAACAGTACCATACCAACAGTACATTACCAACAGTACATTACCAACAGTACATTACCAACAGTACATTACCAACAGTACCAACATTACCAACAGTACATTACCAACAGTACATTACCAACAGTACATTACCAACAGTACATTACCAACAGTACATTACCAACAGTACATTACCAACAGTACATTACCAACAGTACATTACCAACAGTACATTACCAACAGTACATTACCAACAGTACATTACCAACAGTACATTACCAACAGTTACCAACAGTACATTACCAACAGTACATTACCAACAGTACCAACAGTACATTACCAACAGTACATTACCAACAGTACATTACCAACAGTACATTACCAACAGTACATTACCAACAGTACATTACCAACAGTACATTACCAACAGTACATTACCAACAGTACATTACAACAGTACATTACCAACAGTACATTACCAACAGTACATTACCAACAGTACATTACCAACAGTACATTACCAACAGTACATTACCAACAGTACATTACCAACAGTACATTACCAACAGTACATTACCAACAGTACATTACCATCAGTACATTACCAACAGTACATTACCAACAGTACATTACCAGCAGTACATTACCAACAGTACATTACCAACAGTACATTACCAACAGTACACTACCAACAGTACATTACCAACAGTACATTACCAACAGTACATTACCAACAGTACATTACCAACAGTACATTACCAACAGTACATTACCAACAGTACATTACCAACAGTACATTACCAACAGTACATTACCAACAGTACATTACCAATAGTACATTACCAACAGTACATTACCAACAGTACAAAACCAACAGTACATTACCAACAGTACATTACCAACAGTACACTACCAACAGTACATTACCAACAGTACATTACCAACAGTACATTGCCAACAGTACATTACCAACAGTACATTACCAACAGTACATTACCAACAGTACATTACCAACAGTACATTACTAACAGTACATTACCAACAGTACTTTACGAACAGTACATTACCAACAGTACACTACCAACAGCACCTTACCAACAGTACACTACCAACAGTACATTATCAACAGTATATTAAGAGCAGTAATTACCAACAGTACACTACCAACAGTACATTACCAACAGTACATTATCAACAGTACATTACCAACAGTACATTACCAACAGTACATTACCAACAGTACATTACCAACAGTACATTACCAATAGTACATTACCAACAGTACATTACCAACAGTACATTACCAACAGTACTTTACCAACAGTACATTACCAACAGTACACTACCAACAGTACATTACCAACAGTACACTACCAACAGTACATTACCAACAGTACATTACCAACAGTACATTACCAACAGTATATTACCAACAGTACATTACTAACAGTACACTACCAACAGTACATTACCAACAGTACATTACCAACAGTACATTACCAACAGTACATTACCAACAGTACATTACCAACAGTACACTACCAACAGTACATTACCAACAGTACATTACCAACAGTACATTACCAACAGTACATTACCAACAGTACATTACCAACAGTACATTACCAAGAGTACATTACCAACAGTACATTACCAACAGTACATTACCAACAGTACATTACCAACAGTGCATTACCAACAGTGCATTACCAACAGTATATTACCAACAGTACATTACCAACAGTACATTACCAACAGTACATTACCAACAGTACATTACCAACAGTACACTACCAATAGTACATTAACAACAGTACATTACCAACAGTACACTACCAACAGTACATTACCAACAGTACACTACCAACAGTACACTACCAACAGTACATTACCAACAGTACATTACCAACAGTACATTACCAACAGTACACTACCAATAGTACATTAACAACAGTACATTACCAACAGTACATTACCACCAGTACATTACCAACAGTACATTACCAACAGTACACTACCAACAGTACACTACCAACAGTACATTACCAACAGTACATTACAAACAGTACATTACCAACAGTACATTACCAACAGTACATTACCAACAGTACATTACCAACAGTACATTACCAACAGTACACTACCAACAGTACATTACCAACAGTACATTACCAACAGTACATTACCAACAGTACATTACCAACAGTACATTACCAACAGTACATTACCAACAGTACATTACCAACAGTACATTACCAACAGTACATTACCAACAGTACATTACCAACAGTACATTACCAACAGTACATTACCAACAGTACATTACCAACAGTACATTACCAACAGTACCAACAGTACATTACCAACAGTACATTACCAACAGTACATTACCAACAGTACATTACCAACAGTACATTACCAACAGTACATTACCAACAGTACATTACCAACAGTACATTACCAACAGTACATTACCAACAGTACATTACCAACAGTACATTACCAACAGTACATTACCAACAGTACATTACCAACAGTACATTACCAACAGTACACTACCAACAGTACATTACCAACAGTACATTACCAACAGTACATTACCAACAGTACATTACCAACAGTACATTACCAACAGTACATTACCAACAGTACATTACCAACAGTACATTACCAACAGTACATTACCAACAGTACATTACCAACAGTACATTACCAACAGTACATTACCAACAGTACATTACCAACAGTACATAACCAACAATACATTACCAACAGTACATTACCAACAGTACACTACCAACAGTACATTACCAACAGTACATTACCAACAGTACATTACCAACAGTACACTACCAACAGTACATTAGCAACAGTACATTACCAACAGTACACTACCAACAGTACATTACCAACAGTGCATTACCAACAGTACATTACCAACAGTACATTACCAACAGTACATTACCAACAGTACATTACCAACAGTACATTACCAACAGTACATTACCAACAGTACATTACCAACAGTACATTACCAACAGTACACTACCAACAGTACATTACCAACAGTACATTACCAACAGTACACTACCAACAGTACATTACCAACAGTACATTACCAACAGTACATTACCAACAGTACATTACCAACAGTACATTACCAACAGTACATTACCAACAGTACATTACCAACAGTACATTACCAACAGTACATTACCAACAGTACATTACCAACAGTACATTACCAACAGTACATTACCAACAGTACATTACCAACAGTACATTACGAACAGTACATTATCAACAGCACATTACCAACAGTACATTACCAACAGTACACTACCAACAGTACATTACCAACAGTACATTACCAACAGTATATTACCAACAGTACATTACCAACAGTACATTACCAACAGTACATTACTAACAGTATATTACCAACAGTACATTACCAACAGTACATTACCAACAGTACATTACCAACAGTACATTACCAACAGTACATTACCAACAGTGCATTACCAACAGTACATTACCAACAGTACATTACCAACAGTACATTACCAACAGTACATTACCAACAGTACATTACCAACAGTACATTACCAACAGTACATTACCAACAGTACATTACCAACAGTACATTACGAACAGTACAATACCAACAGTACATTACCAACAGTACATTACCAACAGTACATTACCAACAGTACATTACCAACAGTACATTACCAACAGTACACTACCAACAGTACATTACCAACAGTACATTACCAACAGTACATTACCAACAGTACATTACCAACAGTACATTACCAACAGTACATTACCAACAGTACATTACCAACAGTACATTACCAACAGTACATTACCAACAGTACATTACCAACAGTACATTACCAACAGTACATTACCAACAGTACATTACCAACAGTACATTACCAACAGTACATTACCAACAGTACATTACCAACAGTACATTACCAACAGTATATTACCAACAGTACATTACCAACAGTACATTACCAACAGTACATTACCAACAGTACATTACCAACAGTACACAACCAATAGTACATTAACAACAGTACATTACCAACAGTACACTACCAACAGTACATTACCAACAGTACACTACCAACAGTACACTACCAACAGTACATTACCAACAGTACATTACCAACAGTACATTAACAACAGTACACTACCAATAGTACATTAACAACAGTACATTACCAACAGTACACTACCAACAGTACATTACCAACAGTACATTACCAACAGTACATTACCAACAGTACATTACCAACAGTACATTACCAATAGTACATTACCAACAGTACATTACCAACAGTACATTACCAACAGTACTTTACCAACAGTACATTACCAACAGTACACTACCAACAGTACATTACCAACAGTACACTACCAACAGTACATTACCAACAGTACATTACCAACAGTACATTACCAACAGTATATTACCAACAGTACATTACTAACAGTACACTACCAACAGTACATTACCAACAGTACATTACCAACAGTACATTACCAACAGTACATTACCAACAGTACATTACCAACAGTACACTACCAACAGTACATTACCAACAGTACATTACCAACAGTACATTACCAACAGTACATTACCAACAGTACATTACCAAGAGTACATTACCAACAGTACATTACCAACAGTGCATTACCAACAGTGCATTACCAACAGTGCATTACCAACAGTACATTACCAACAGTACATTACCAACAGTACATTACCAACAGTACATTACCAACAGTACATTACCAACAGTACACTACCAATAGTACATTAACAACAGTACATTACCATCAGTACACTACCAACAGTACATTACCAACAGTACACTACCAACAGTACACTACCAACAGTACATTACCAACAGTACATTACCAAAAGTACATTACCAACAGTACACTACCAATAGTACATTAACAACAGTACATTACCAACAGTACATTACCACCAGTACATTACCAACAGTACATTACCAACAGTACACTACCAACAGTACACTACCAACAGTACATTACCAACAGTACATTACCAACAGTACATTACCAACAGTACATTACCAACAGTACATTACCAACAGTACATTACCAACAGTACATTACCAGCAGTACATTACCAACAGTACATTACCAACAGTACATTACCAACAGTACATTACCAACAGTACATTACCAACAGTACACTACCAACAGTACATTACCAACAGTACATTACCAACAGTACACTACCAACAGTACATTAAGAACAGTACATTACCAACAGTACATAACCAACAGTACATTACCAACAGTACACTACCAACAGGACATTACCAACAGTACATTACCAACAGTACATTACCAACAGTACACTACCAACAGTACATTAGCAACAGTACATTACCAACAGTACACTACCAACAGTACATTACCAACAGTGCATTACCAACAGTACATTACCAACAGTACATTACCAACAGTACATTACCAACAGTACATTACCAACAGTACATTACCAACAGTACACTACCAATAGTACATTAACAACAGTACATTACCAACAGTACACTACCAACAGTACATTACCAACAGTACATTACCAACAGTACATTACCAACAGTACACTACCAACAGTACATTACCAACAGTACATTACCAACAGTACATTACCAACAGTACATTACCAACAGTACACTACCAACAGTACATTACCAACAGTACATTACCAACAGTACACTACCAACAGTACATTACCAACAGTACACGACCAACAGTACATTACCAACAGTACATTACCAACAGTACACTACCAACAGTACATTACCAACAGTACATTACCAACAGTACATTACCAACAGTACATTACCAACTGTACATTACCAACAGTACATTACCAACAGTACACTACCAACAGTACACTACCAACAGTACATTACCAACAGTACACTACCAACAGTACATTACCAACAGTACATTACCAACAGTACATTACCAACAGTACATTACCAACAGTACATTACCAACAGTACACTACCAACAGTACATTACCAACAGTACATTTCCAACAGTACATTACCAACAGTACATTACGAACAGTACATTACCAACAGTACACTACCAACAGTACATTACCAACAGTACATTACCAACAGTACATTACCAACAGTACATTACCAACAGTACATTACCAACAGTACATTACCAACAGTACATTACTAACAGTACATTACCAACAGTACATTACCAACAGTACATTACCAACAGTACACTACCAACAGTACATTACCAACAGTACATTACCAACAGTACACTACCAACAGTACACTACCAACAGTACATTACCAACAGTACATTATCAACAGTACATTACCAACAGTACATTACCAACAGTACTCTACCAACAGTACATTACCAACAGTACATTACCAACAGTACATTACCAACAGTACATTACCAACAGTACATTACCAACAGTACACTACCAACAGTACATTAGCAACAGTAAATTACCAACAGTACATTACCAACAGTACATTACCAACAGTACATTACCAACAGTACATTACCAACAGTACATTACCAACAGTACATTACCAACAGTACACTACCAACAGTACATTACCAACAGTACATTACCAACAGTACATTACCAACAGTACACTACCAACAGTACACTACCAACAGTACAATACCAACAGTACATTACCAACAGTACATTACCAACAGTACATTACCAACAGTACATTACCAACAGTACATTACCAACAGTACATTACCAACAGTACATTACCAACAGTACACTACCAACAGTACATTATCAACAGTACATTACCAACAGTACATTACCAACAGTACATTACCAACAGTACATTACCAACAGTACATTACGAACAGTACATTACCAACAGTACACTATCAACAGAACATTACCAACAGTACACTACCAAGAGTACATTACCAACAGTACATTACCAACAGTACATTACCAACAGTACATTACCAACAGTACATTACCAACAGTACATTACCAACAGTACACTACCAACAGTACATTAGGAACAGTACATTAGCAAGAGTACACTACCAACAGCACATTACCAACAGTACATTACCAACAGTACATTACCAACAGTACATTACCAACAGTACAGTACCAACAGTACATTACCAACAGTACATAACCAACAGTACATTACCAACAGTACATTACCAACAGTACATTACCAACAGTACATTACCAACAGTACATTACCAACAGTACATTACCAACAGTACATTACCAACAGTACATTACCAACAGTACATTACCAACAGTACCTTTCTGATTGTTGTCGTACATATAATGTGTTGTCTTAATAAGTATATTCAGGTACACAGAAATACAGATCAAAGTGACTTATCAGACAAAGTGACTTATCTCCACTAGTCTCCTTTTAATATATTATTATACTATAAAGGAGATATATTAGCAGTAAAGTAAAATGAGTTATTTATATTTACATGTGTATTAGCTAAAAAAAAAATAAAAAATCATTCTCGTCCCTTTCTGTCGCTCGTGCAGTCGATAGTCCGTCAACCTAACGTTAATAATAATAATAATAATAATAATAATAATAATAATAATAATAATGAAGAAGAAGAAGAAGAAGAAGAAGAAGAAGAAGAAGAAGAAAAACAATAATCTTTATGTCTGCAGGTACATGATATAATTTATACAGACCATAGCTGTCATCAATGACATACTACTATATAGAAAGCCGCTTGTTATGCTGAGCATTTCCCGCATATTAGGTCAGTTTTCTCCCAGGATGGGACCCACACCAGTCCACTAACACCCAGGTACCTATTTTACTGCTAGGCGAACATGGACAGCAGGTGTCTTAAGGAAACACGTCCTAATGTTTCTACCCGTACCGGGGATCAAACCACGAACCTCAGTGTGTGAGCTGAGTGCCCTACCAATCAAGGTAAGTCAAATAAATTTATTTGACAAAATTGACAATTTTCAGAGTTGAATTAATGAGTGGCTCACCGAAAGAGATCATCGAAAGGGACGTATTAGAGCGTTTCAGTGTGATAATAGCATAATTTCTTATACCTACAAACGAAGGAAATCCAGGAAACCTGTTTAAGTTTACCCTCTTCATCAGTAAAGAAAATGGACGACAATATTTGGAATTTAAGGGACCGCTATTGTGTCAGGAAAACTGACTTATTTCCATAAGGCTTCCGATAGTTCGATTGGTAGCGCACTCAGCTCACACACTGAGGACCGAGGGTCGATACCCGGTACGGGTGGAAATAAAAAAAAAAAAAAAAAAAAAAAAATCCGAACGAAATCTTATATCAGTACGTGTTTCCTTAAGACACCTGGTGTCCATGTTAACCCATCAGTAAAATGGGTACCTGGGTGTTAGTCGACTGGGAGAAAATTGACCTAATTTGCCAGAAATGCTCTACATAACAAGAGTCTTTCTATAACATCATGTCGCTGATGTCAGCTAGACCTGTATAGCATGTACTTGTAGAAGTGAAGGTATTGTTATATTATATTATACATCATGTGTATTTTCATCGCTGCACGACCATGTCTCATAACTACATCCTCCTATCACTACTTGAGCTGTAGTTCAACTCCCTCAAAAGACCGTGGTCTTGAAGAACAATAATGGTCCAGGAGCTGAAACCCAAAACCACCAACAGGCCCCAGAGCTGAATTTTAACACCATCAAGAGAGTGCAGATGATGTGCTTAAGATATCAGTATGGTCCATTAGTGCTCATAAAAGGCCCAGGAGCTGTAGCTGAGCAAAGGGGCTTTAAATCAACACTATTAAAAGACTAAGGTGCTGTAGCACAGCAATGTCGAAATATTCAGGAGCTTTAGCTCAACATCAAGCGGCCCACGGGCCGTAGCCCAACAATGTCGAGAGGTCCAGGTGCTGCAGTTCAACACTCTCAAGAGGCCCAAAAGCAGTAGCTTAATACCTTGACGAGTTCCAGCATTTATATTTCAACACCACAGATAGCCCAACAGCTGGAGGTCAACCTCGCACAAATTTAAGATAAGATGAAGCAGTTTTACTACTCTCTATATTACAACTTAGTTTATCTCTAGATCTGAGAAGTGCTTAGAAAATTGTTGAGCTCATATTTAGAGAGTGATAAGCTGCCCTGTCATCTAATGATTCTGTATTTTAGATATGAAGTCAGTGTTGATTATTCCTCTTTGTACATTCGCTGGTATAATCGCCCGGCCTGGGCCTTTTCCAAGTGGTGGCCCGGCCTTGGCCCCCTTTCGCGGGAGTGTCTCAGACCAATGTCTGCCATGGGAGGAGGTACACGCACCTCCTTGGCTTCTGTTGTGAAACACAACCACTCTTCTGACGAGAGCAGGAGTGACGATGGTAGAATCATCCTTGGCCAGGGTATCAAACACAAGTTTATCTTAATTTTTAGAGTGGTGGACTGGTAAGCCAGTGGAAGGTCTCGGTCATGTGACCAAAAGCTCCAGTGGCGGGTCATCATATGACTAAAACCCGCAATAGGAAACACTTGTCCTGTTTTCCGACCAAATGTACCATGGTAACGATGAATAAAAACGGGCCTAGAGTTTCAATTATAGAAACGGTATTACTGTCTTGTGAAAAAACTCTTAGAAATCAAGGTAACGGTGTGGTCTGAGAAGGACATCAAAGTCTGCAATCAACTATCATGGTAACGGTATGGTCTGAGAAGGACATCAACGTCTGCTATCAACTATCATGGTAACGGTATGGTCTGAGAAGGACATCAAGGTCTGCTATCAACTATCATGGTAACGGTATGGTCTGAGAAGGACATCAACGTCTGCTATCAACTATCATGGTAACGGTATGGTCTGAGAAGGACATCAACGTCTGCTATCAACTATCATGGTAACGGTATGGTCTGAAAAGGACATCAACGTCTGCTATCAACTATCATGGTAACGGTATGGTCTGAGAAGGACATCAAGGTCTGCTATCAACTATCATGGTAACGGTATGGTCTGAGAAGGACATCAACGTCTGCTATCAACTATCATGGTAACGGTATGGTCTGAGAAGGACATCAACGTCTGCTATCAACTATCATGGTAACGGTATGGTCTGAGAAGGACATCAACGTCTGCTATCAACTATCATGGTAACGGTATGGTCTGAGAAGGACATCAACGTCTGCTATCAACTATCATGGTAACGGTATGGTCTGAGAAGGACATCAAGGTCTGCTATCAACTATCATGGTAACGGTATGGTCTGAGAAGGACATCAACGTCTGCTATCAACTATCATGGTAACGGTATGGTCTGAGAAGGACATCAACGTCTGCTATCAACTATCATGGTAACGGTATGGTCTGAGAAGGACATCAAGGTCTGCTATCAACTATCATGGTAACGGTATGGTCTGAGAAGGACATCAACGTCTGCTATCAACTATCATGGTAACGGTATGGTCTGAGAAGGACATCAACGTCTGCTATCAACTATCATGGTAACGGTATGGTCTGAGAAGGACATCAACGTCTGCTATCAACTATCATGGTAACGGTATGGTCTGAGAAGGACATCAACGTCTGCTATCAACTATCATGGTAACGGTATGGTCTGGTATTCAAAACAAAGTCTTAAACACCTTACATTTATCACTGTTGCAGGTTCAGTGGTAAGGTAGTATGTCTTTCCCTCCATAGTCCTTCCAGAAGCCCGAACCAACGTTAGTATTGCGTCTTTTACCTTGATGTTTCATGCCGCTTTATCAGGTTATTGACGTCACACATCACATAGTTCTTTGGGTCTGAGTGTGTCAAATAATTTCTGTAATTTAAAGATCAGATTCAGCATTTTAAGCCTTACTTTAAATGTTTTTTTTCCGTGTCCAGGAGAAATACGTTGAGCAGTGATACGTTGAGTGCAGAATGACTCAGATGGTGCCAGCCAGTGGCTTTCTTCAGTCCAATGCGGAGAAAGGTGGAAGAGGAGGAGTTTGAGGTAACCAGTCCCTCAGCTTATGGTCGATGTATTCACTCCATCAGTCTTGATAAAAGTGCACCGTATTCGCGGAGATGAGGCTTATATACTTCACATTTGTTTCCCGGTGATTGTACGAGCCTGGTTCCTCTGTTTGCACCTCCTTTAAGCTTTCGTTGTCTTTTACGTAATCTGGGGACTACAACTTGATAATATATAAAAGATGCTGCCACACAACAACATATGAGTCAAAATTATTTGTGGAGTTTGTGCATGAAATTAGTGTACACTAGAGCCAGTTCGATTCCCAGCGAGGGTAGAAACATTGGGCGTGTTTCTTTACACCGGTTGTCTATGTTCACCATCAATAAAATGGGTACCTGGGTGTTAGTCGACTGGTGTGGGTCGCATCCTAGGACAAAACTGACCTAATTTGCGGGAAATGCTCAGCTTAACAAGTGGCTTTCTATATAGTAGTATGTTATTGATGTCAGCTATGGTCTGTATACCTTGTACATGTACTGGTAGAAATAAAGATATTATTATTATTATTACCTGGAGTTTACCTGGAGAGAGTTCCGGGGGTCAACGCCCCCGCGGCCCGGTCTGTGACCAGGCCTCCTGGTGGATCAGAGCCTGATCAACCAGGCTGTTGCTGCTGGCTGCACGCAAACCAACGTACGAGCCACAGCCCGGCTGGTCAGGAACCGACTTTAGGTGCTTGTCCAGTGCCAGCTTGAAGACTGCCAGGGGTCTGTTGGTAATCCCCCTTATGTGTGCTGGGAGGCAGTTGAACAGTCTCGGGCCCCTGACACTTATTGTATGGTCTCTTAACGTGCTAGTGACACCCCTGCTTTTCATTGGGGGGATGGTGCATCGTCTGCCAAGTCTTTTGCTTTCGTAGTGAGTGATTTTCGTGTGCAAGTTCGGTACTAGTCCCTCTAGGATTTTCCAGGTGTATATAATCATGTATCTCTCCCTCCTGCGTTCCAGGGAATACAGGTTTAGGAACCTCAAGCGCCCCCAGTAATTGAGGTGTTTTATCTCCGTTATGCGCGCCGTGAAAGTTCTCTGTACATTTTCTAGGTCGGCAATTTCACCTGCCTTGAAAAGTGCTGTTAGTGTGCAGCAATATTCCAGCCTAGATAGAACAAGTGACCTGAAGAGTGTCATCATGGGCTTGGCCTCCCTAGTTTTGAAGGTTCTCATTATCCATCCTGTCATTTTTCTAGCAGATGCGATTGATACAATGTTATGGTCCTTGAAGGTGAGATCCTCCGACATGATCACTCCCAGGTCTTTGACGTTGGTGTTTCGCTCTATTTTGTGGCCAGAATTTTTGTACTCTGATGAAGATTTAATTTCCTCATGTTTACCATATCTGAGTAATTGAAATTTCTCATCGTTGAACTTCATATTGTTTTCTGCAGCCCACTGAAAGATTTGGTTGATGTCCACCTGGAGCCTTGCAGTGTTATTATTATTATTATTATTATTATTATTATTATTATTATTACACTAGAACCAGTGATTAGAGTACACTAGAACCAGTGATTATAGTTCACTAGAGCCAGTGATTAGAGTATACTAGAGCCAGTGATTAGAGTACATTAGAGCCAGTGATTAGAGTACATTAAAGCCAGTGATTAGAACACACTAGAGCCAGTGATTAGAGCACACTAGAGCCAGTGATTAGAGCACACTAGAGCCAGTGATTATAGAGTACACTAGAGTCAGTGATTACAGAGCACATTAGAGCCAGTGATTAGAGCACACTAGAGCCAGTGATTATAGAGTACACTAGAGCCAGTGATTATAGAGTATACTAGAGCGAATGATTATAGGATGCACTAGAGCCAATGATCAGAGTACACTAGAAACAGTGCTTAGAGTGCACTAGAGCCAGTGATTAGAGTGCACTAGGGCCAATGATTAGAGTGCACTAGAGCTGGGCCTGTGTGGATTATTGTAATGTATGGTGTCTGTTACATTAGTAAAGGTTATAATCAAAACCAAAATTTTTAAAGGGGTGGACTGGTAAGCCAGTGGAAGGCCTCGGTCAGATGACCAAGAGCTCCAGCTGTAGGTCATCTGACCCGCGTTAGGAAACACTTGTCTTGTTAAGTTATGTTATCTGGCTTACTCTGTTACCCAAGAATAGTTACCTGGCTTACTCTGTTACCCAAGAATAGTTACCTGGCTTACTTTGTTACCCAAGAATAGTTACCTGGCTTACTCTGTTACCCAAGAATAGTTACCTGGCTTACTTTGTTACTCAAGAATAGTTGCTTGGCTTACTCTGTTACCCGGAATAGTTACGTAGCTTACTTTGTTACCCAAGAATAGTTACCACCTGGATTACTTTGTTACCCAAGAATAGTTACCTGGGTTACTCTGTTACCCAAGAATAGTTACCTGGATTGCTTTGTAACCCAAGAATAGTTATCTGGCTTACTTTGTTACCCAAGAATAATTACCTGGCTTACTTTATTACCCAAGAATAGTCACCTGGCTTACTATGTTACCCAAGAATAGTTATCTGGCATACTCTGTTACCCAAGAATAGTTATCTGGCTTACTATGTTACCGAAGAATAGTTACCTAGATTACTCTGTTACCCAATAATAGTTACCTGGCTTACTTTGTTACCTAAGAAAAGTTACCTGGCTTAGTCTGTTACCCAAGAATAGTTATTTGGCTTACTACGTTTCCAAAGAATAGTTACCTGGCTCACTTTGTTACCCAATAATAGTTAGTTGATAATTAAACATTATCATTCGTGATAATTAAACATTATCATTCGTGATAATTAAACATTATCATTCGTGATAATTAAACATTATCATTCGTGATAATTAAACATTATCATTCGTGATAATTAAACATCATTAACATAGACATTCGTAATAATTAAACATTAACATATTCATCCATGATAATACAACATTAACAACATAGATATCAGTGATTATTATTCAATATTAACAACAGAAACATCCATGTTGAGAAAGAAGTAACATAAACATTCTTGCTAATTATACAACATAAATAAAAGAACCAACGCCAAGCGTAGTGTTTATCACGACTTAAATATTTAACCAAAAACACTTAAGAAAACACTTAATATAAACACTTAGGCAGTAAATAAGACTTTTATTACCGGGAGAAAAGTTACGTTGAAGAGTTGACATATTTAATGAGTAAAAATGATAAGCGTGTTTATATTTTAATTAATTTTGTGGGATTAGTGGCGAGGCTTGTGGTAGCTCTCTCTCTCTCTCTCTCTCTCTCTCTCTCTCTCTCTCTCTCTCTCTCTCTCTCTCTCTCTTCACATGGTTTTACAAGAGCTGTTACCTATATCAGCTCATCTGAAAGCTTTTCATTGTTATGGAATATAGATATAGGAGGGGGTGAAGTTTGAGCCATCTGTGGGCTAGCGATATAATTTGTTCAACTGACTCTATTTATCGTTGAAATTATGTTGTACGAACATATTTCAGACTCGAGTCATCCTGGGAATAAATGATCTCAGATGAAGTGATGTCCTGGAGAAGGGTACAGCCAGAGTGAAGTTACTGTTGGCTGCCCGTCTTGTTGTGTAGAAGCTCACTTCTCGGAGTGGAGTAAAGTGTGGTGTTTTGACAGTATTGGCCTTGTATATAACAGTAAGGCCACCCACATTCCTCCGGCGTGAAGGCTCTGCTAAAATGACAGATCTATCCAGGATGGGTCCAGGCGAGAGATGAGCCATTTTGCTCTGTTCTCTATTCTGTCAATAAGTCGCAGATGAGACAGAAGGCAGGCAGTCCAAGAATGTGGAGTATACTCAGGGAGTGAGCGTACTTGTGCCTCGTACAGAATCGCGACCTGCACTGTCGAGCAGATGCGAGATACGTCGAAGTGCTGTAAGATTACTGGCCACCTTGTTTGCAAAATTTTCAACATGGTTCTTCATGGTAAGTTTGGAGTCAAATTTCATTCCAAGGATATCAACTCAGTCCCCGGATACCAATACTCTCCCAGTCATTCTTACCACTGCTCCAGCATTACCAACATGGTGCCTAGAGACCATCTTTTGTTTTCTCAGGAGCAAATGTTACCTGCAACAGTTTTCCCCAGGCTGATATGTCTGTAGGCTAGTGATTGATGTAACTTAGAGCAGCTGGCATTTCATTTCTTAAGAACATAAGAACATAAGAAAGGAGGAACACTGCAGCAGGCCTGTTGGCCCATACTAGGCAGGTCCTTTACAATTCATCCCACTAATAAACATTTGACGAACCCAATTTTCAATGCCACCCAAGAAACAAGCTCCGATGTGCAAGTCCCACTCAAATCCAACCCCTCCCACTCATGTACTTATCCAACCTAAATTTGAAACTACCCAAAGTCCCAGCCTCAATAACCCAACTAGGTAGACTGTTCCACTCATCAACTACCCTATTTCCAAACCAATACTTTCCTATGTCCTTTCTAAATCTAAACTTATCCAATTTAAATCCATTACTGCGGGTTCTCTCTTGGAGAGATATCCTCAAGACCTTGTTAATATCCCCTTTATTAATACCTATCTTCCACTTATACACTTCGATCAGGTCTCCCCTCATTCTTCGTCTAACAAGTGAATGTAACTTAAGAGTCTTCAATCTTTCTTCATAAGGAAGATTTCTAATGCTATGTATTAATTTAGTCATCCTACGCTGAATGTTTTCTAACGAATTTATGTCCATTCTGTAATATGGAGACCAGAATTGAGCTGCATAATCTAGGTGAGGCCTTACTAATGATGTATAAAGCTGCAGTATGACCTCTGGACTTCTGTTGCTTACACTTCTTGATATAAATCCCAGTAATCTATTTGCCTTATTACGTACGCTTAGGCATTGCTGTCTTGGTTTAAGGTTGCTGCTTACCATAACCCCCAAGTCCTTTTCGCAATCTGGATAAGTAAACGTCAAAGTACAGTCGTCTGCATATGCATGGGATTCTGAGAAGAGATGAAGAAGGTCATTATAGTAGACATTCCATAACAATGGTCCAAACACACTTCCCTGTGGAACACTTGCACCAGTAGGATGTCTTGCTGACTCTGTTCCGTTGAGAACTACCTTGAGGGCTGATCCCTGATGCCATACTCGGTCGAAAGCACCAGCAATGACCACTGCTACTACAATGCTAACTTTAGATTCATCCAGTGTCTGATGCAACTTCGTGGAGAGGTTCGACAACAGATCAGCAATAAAGTAACCTTCTCTGAGGCCATATTGACGGTCACGAAGAAGTGAGTCGAATCGAACTCTGTCATCTGCCGTGAGATTATTGTCTCAATTTTACCAGTGATTGACAGGAGTGACAATGGTCTTTAGTTGCTGATTTCCGCTCTGTTCGTCTTTTTGTGAACAGGGACTACATTTTCCTCTTTCCACAGAGAAAACCATTTGCATTAAACTAGGCAGTGCTGACAGAGGCAAGTTAGAGGTGCTGCTAGCTGGTCTGCACATCTACTCAGCAATCTTTGGGCTCAACTTGTCTAGGCCAACAGTCTTTTCTTGGTCCAGCGGTTTAAGACAACGATGCGCCTCCTCCTGCCTTATTGTCACCACTGACAGTTTTGACACAGTTCTTGCAGCTAACCAAGGAGGTTCCCTTACTGGGTTAGGAACTTGCATCTTGGCAGTAAAGTAGAGAAGATCCCATCCTGTCGATTTACAGGTGGAATAAGTTCATCAGGTGAATATCCTTGTCGGTCCTTGACCAGGCTTAGGAACCCACTCTACCTGATGGCAACTTCTTTTTGTGTCAGCCTCCCATTTAGGGATGGCCCACTTTTGAACTTCTCCCATTTACCTACAGGTTTACTTGTGCAGGTTCCTGTTTTAAATAGTGGGATGTCTTTCTCTTTCTGTCTCTCTCTTACATAGTTTTACAAGGTTAGATTAAGGTTCCTAACTTAATTTACAAGCTAAGAGCTGTTACCTACATCAGCTTTGTCTGTCTGTCTGTCTGTCTGTCTGTCTGTCTCTCATTCTCTCATTTCTCTTACTCTTTCTCTTCCTCTCATTCTCTTTCTCTTCCAGTCATTCTCATTTGACAATGCTCGTCTTCTTATACAATACCCAGCGTCAGTTTCTCAAAGGTTACAGCGTACAAATATTTTTGTTGACGGCAGTGAAGGGACTTGAGCTAGAGTTCGTCACGGCCATGCTAGCTGGAGATTCGTCTGTAAAAACTTGCATTTGTGGTCACAGTGGCGCCTGTGCTAACCTTCCTATGGTGTAGAAATATACCTAGTTGGATGAATCTTATTGTGGCTAGCTGGTCTAGTGGCTAACGCGACGGGCTGGAGTTTTGAGACTCTCTGACCGCGGGTTCAATCCCGGCCGGAGTATAGTTTATTTTTGTATCTTAGATTAGGTTACATCAGCTTACGTTAGGTTAATTCTGATGAACTGTAGAAAAAAATGTCATGTGCATGTGCCATTTGGTCAATGTTAGACAGATATCTCTATCGATCAATTTCAAACATGCGACACTAACCTAACCTACTTAGAAGGCTGGGTTGTTACTGTCAGAAATACCTAGAGTAAACATGGGCTTTTCTAAGCAAAAAAAAAATTACATGATAATTTTTATTATTATTATTATGATTATGTTGTATTTAACCACTAATATGTAAAATTAAATGGTAACTGACGTTTAGTAGTAATCGACGCAACTTTAAAATATCGACGCATTTCAAGCAAGGTGTATCTACCTACCTGGAGAGTGTTTCGGGGGTCAACGCCCCCGCGGTACAGTCCATGACCAGGACTCACTGTGGATCAGGACCTGGTCAACCAGGATGCTACTGATGTTCGTACGTAGTCCAACATATGAACCACAGCCCGGCTGATTGGGTACTGACTTTAGGTATCTGTCCAGCTCCCTCTTGAAGACAGCCAGGGGTCTTGAAGGCAGTCAGGGGTCTTGAAGACAGCCAGGGGTCTTGAAGGCAGTCAGGGGTCTTGAAGGCAGTCAGGGGTCTTGAAGACAGCCAAGGGTCTTGAAGGCAGTCAGGGGTCTTGAAGGCAGTCAGGGGTCTTGAAGACAGCCAAGGGTCTTGAAGGCAGTCAGGGGTCTTGAAGACAGCCAGGGGTCTTGAAGGCAGTCAGGGGTCTTGAAGACAGCCAGGGGTCTTGAAGGCAGTCAGGGGTCTTGAAGGCAGTCAGGGGTCTTGAAGACAGCCAAGGGTCTTGAAGGCAGTCAGGGGTCTTGAAGGCAGTCAGGGGTCTTGAAGACAGCCAAGGGTCTTGAAGGCAGTCAGGGGTCTTGAAGACAGCCAGGGGTCTTGAAGGCAGTCAGGGGTCTTGAAGACAGCCAAGGGTTTTGAAGGCAGCCAGGGATCTTGAAGGCAGCCAAGGGTCTCGAAGACAGCCAGGGATCTTGAAGGCAGCCAAGGGTCTCGAAGACAGCCAGGGATCTTGAAGACAGCCAAGGGTCTTGAAGGCCGCCAGGGATCTTGAAGGCAGCCAAGGGTCTCGAAGACAGCCAGGGATCTTGAAGGCAGCCAAGGGTCTCGAAGACAGCCAGAGATCTTGAAGACAGCCAAGGGTCTTGAAGGCAGTCAGGGGTCTTGAAGGCAGTCAGGGGTCTTGAAGACAGCCAAGGGTCTTGAAGGCAGTCAGGGGTCTTGAAGACAGCCAGGGGTCTTGAAGGCAGCCAAGGGTCTTGAAGGCAGCCAGGGATCTTGAAGGCAGCCAAGGGTCTCGAAGACAGCCAGGGATCTTGAAGGCAGCCAAGGGTCTCGAAGACAGCCAGGGATCTTGAAGACAGCCAAGGGTCTTGAAGGCAGCCAGGGATCTTGAAGGCAGCCAAGGGTCTCGAAGACAGCCAGGGATCTTGAAGACAGCCAAGGGTCTTGAAGGCAGCCAGGGATCTTGAAGGCAGCCAAGGGTCTCGAAGACAGCCAGGGATCTTGAAGACAGCCAAGGGTCTTGAAGGCAGCCAGGGATCTTGAAGGCAGCCAAGGGTCTCGAAGACAGCCAGGGATCTTGAAGACAGCCAAGGGTCTTGAAGGCAGCCAGGGATCTTGAAGGCAGCCAAGGGTCTTGAAGGCAGCCAGGGATCTTGAAGGCAGCCAAGGGTCTTGAAGGCAGCCAGGGATCTTGAAGGCAGCCAAGGGTCTTGAAGGCAGCCAGGGGTCTTGAAGGCAGCCAAGGGTCTTGAAGGCAGCCAAGGGTCTTGAAGGCAGCCAGGGGTCTATCGCTACTAGGTAGCGGCGGGTCCAGGACTGAACAGCTTAGGAGGAATTGTAACTAATGTTGAAGCTCAGTATAATTAAAAAAATAATTAGTGTAATTGCAGTTTTTGATTGAAAAGTTATAGTAATTGTTATTGTAATTACCTGTTGTTAATCTTATACATGAATCACAGAACGGGTGGAGTTTGAACCCATGGCGAGTGAGTCCTGAAACTCACAGGTCAGTGGGCAAAGTTTTAGGACTCACTTGTCATGGTTTCGAACCCCATCCGTTCCGTGATGTGCTTTCAATCGCATTATTACGTTTTCGTGCGTCAGTATCACAACTGGTTCCAGGTAAATAAGAAAACCCAGGGACTAAGAGGAACTAATTACAAAACAAAAGTACACCTCCCATAGTACATAGCTGTACATTCTGGCGTGATTCTCGTTGTTTGGGCCCCGTCCAGTACCTGTACTACAGAGGAACGAGAGAATATTTAGCATAGCAGGTAATATTTGTGTATACCTGAATAAACTTACTTACTGAGTTTCTTCTGACTGTAAAATCTGGAAATTTCTGAGTACCGCCCACCCTTGTATCTTAACGAACTGTAATGCTTGTAAATGGATGTATAGATGTAACTTATGCGAGTTCTTGAGCAACATTAAAGTCAGTAAGATAATAAATAACTAAATAATTTATGCTTCACACAGTTAGGTTAAATCTTAAGAAGTAAAATTTATTAAAAAATATTTATCATTCGCTACAGTTTAAACCAGATAATTTTCCAGCTGATCGAAATTCGGAGAATTGTTACAATAAATTGTTGCCTAATATTGCAAATTGAGTTATTTCATAGTGTATAAAATAAAAATTATTTTCATTATTTTAGGCACTATGAAATAACTCAATTTGCAATATTAGGCAACAATTTGCTGCAACAATACTCCAAATTTTCTTCAGCTGTAAAATGCAATTATCTTATTTAAATTGCAGCGAATGATAAATATTTAAATAAATATTAATTCTTAAGATCTAACATAACTGTGTGAAGCATAATTTATTTAGTTATTTATTATCTTGCTGGAACTTCGACTGATTTAATGTAACAAAAATTATACATATGTTCTCCATATTTTTTTCTTGTTCATTGTTCATGTTCTTACAATTAAATACAAAATATTAAGGTCAGGTAAGATTCGTCATCATATAAGACGCGGGTCTTATATGATGACCCACATCTGCAGCTTTTGGTCATCTGACCGAGGCCTTCCACTGGCTTACCAGTCCACCCCTTTAAAAACTGGTTAATTGGTACTTACAAAATATGAAGTCAAGTGTTTGCTTATCCAGCACTCAACAATAATTTTAATATTAATAAAATTTTAAACGAAGACAATAATTTAGAAAAGATATAAAAAAACTTACTGATTTTTTTATTTTTCTGATTAAATAATTGTAATTAAAAATTCGGAAGAGTAACTGAAACTGTAATTGATAAGCGAGGTACTTGTGCAACATTTCGATATCTTTATTTTGGAAACGTTTCGGCAGCCAGTGACTTCTTCAGTCCAATGCAAAGAAAGGTAGAAGATGAGGAGGAGTTTGAGGTAATCAGTCCCTCAGTCTTCAGTGCTCAGTTCATCAATCTTGACCGAAGACATCGACTCCAGGCTGAGGGACTGATTACCTCAAACTCCTCCTCTTCTTTTACATTTCTCTGCATCGGACTGAAGAAGCACTGGCTGGCGAAACGTTTCCAGAATAAACTTACCCAAGTGTTACACAAGTATCCAATTTATCAACTTGTCAGCTTTTTACACTCTGATGTTACAAAAACGAAGTTACAAAAACAGTGTAGAAAGTGACTGTGTTTGTCACCTTGTGAACTGCCTCAACACACTGACAAAAATCAACTGCATTTCGATGTTCCAGTATCAATACAAAAATAACCCTTATTCGGTTTTTTACATGTTGAGCCAAATTCACCTGATGTGTTTGGCAATTTAACTTCACACACAGTTCTTCCTCCTGGCTACCTGCAGAGTTCGGCTGCTGTTTATAATTAACTGTTCAACATGTTATTGCTCTGCCCTATTGCAACAGCACTGATAAATACTGACGCCGTGATAATTGCACTAACAGTGCATGAACCCAGACACTTGCCTTGCCTCACCTCAATACCTTAATAACACCTTGTTGCTGCACACTTGTCTAAGTCAGGGATGCTTCGTGCAATAAAATAATGCGTAGTGCGCCAGGTATTGGTCCTGATCTATGTACTCCATCATTCACTGATCCCAATCTATGTACTTCACAATGCATTATGAAGTACATGGGTACAGATCAGTAGTAGTGAGACGTAACAAAAGCGAACTTCTTCGGAATGGACACATTCAACAAGCGCCACAATATTCATCTAAAAGGTTTAGGGTTAGTTTTGCTGTTAAATCCCCTGGACGACTTGACATTATTGAGGGAACGATGAACAGTGACAAATACAAGGCAATCTTGGCAACTCATTTGTTTACCAATGTGGATAAAGAGTTTCCCGATGGAAAAGGTATTTTCCAGCAGGATCTTGCTCAAGGCAACACTTCCAGGAAAATGCTGACATTCGAAGAGAATGGGCTAAGCGTTCTAAACTGGCCTGGAAACTTTCCTGACTTAAACTCAATTGAGAATCTATGACCAAACGCAGAATCGCGAAACAGGGCTGTTCAACGGTGGAGAAGCTAATTGCTTCTTTTATAAGACCTGGTACCAGGACGAAGAACTGTCACAATATGTTCAACACCGGTTGATTCTCTGCCGCAGCGTGTAGCAATGCTTATCTTCTGTGTATACTTATGCAAGGCTGAGGGACCGATTACCTTATTTTCCACTGTCTTCTATGTAAAATTCTGATTACATCTTCTCCTGTCTTCGTATATCATCTCTGAATTAAATTGATAAAACCACAGGTCGGCAAAACGTCTTCAGATAAAAACAGCCAGATGTTGTACATGTGTAATTCCTCATTTACTCTGTACTGATACCACTGAACACAATATTATCCTCGTGTTGTATAGACTGGACTGTTTTGGTTGAAAAACGAGAGATATATCTCACAGTATCTCACAGTAGGTCAATAACTTTCAAGATCTAAGGAGTGTGTGTGAGAAATAATATAGAAATGAAAAATAAACCCTTAAAAAATATGAGGCGTTTTAGAGACAATTAGAGAACACGGTGTCAGTATGTGGGGTCCACGACTTTTAAACTTTCTACAAGAACTTATAAGATACAATATTAATAGACATCACAGTACGATGGCTGGAACAATTCACACCTCTAACAAATGGCTAGTGGAAGTAAATAATATATTTGTTTGTTCCTCCTTGATAATGATGTAGGATGGACCGAGACGCTGTCTGTTTCCTTCCCCAATTTATGACTTAATTATCCATAATGGACTGATGGAACAATGGTAGAAGTTGATGAATAAGACACCGGTACAACACTTGTGTACCCAAGTGTTTACATATGCCTCATTCATCGTCAAGAAACACATGGAAGCAGGTACCTCAGAAGGTGCTTGAAGTACCTAGTTGTCAGGCTATAGGAACCCACAAGCAGCAGATAGCAATGGTCTCCTTGCATCAGATGGTGATCAGCTGGTCCTGACCTCAGGTCAGGACCAGCTGCCAGAGGAGAAAAACTCTCATAACCAATTAAAGGTAAAAGTTCCGGGTGAAAAAAGGTCTGCAAGACGCTGAATAATTTCAAATTAACACAAGAGACATTACGTCTCTTGTGTTTGTTGACGGTTTTCCTCACACAATATACTGGTCATTATTAACTGGTCATTATTAACCGGTCATTATTAACTGGTCATTATTAACTGGTCATTATTAACCGGTCATTATTAACTGGTCATTATTAACTGGTCATTATTAACTGGTCATTATTAACTGGTCATTATTAACCGGTCATTATTAACTGGTCATTATTAACCGGTCATTATTAACTGGTCATTATTAACTGGTCATTATTAACTGGTCATTATTAACTGGTCATTATTAACTGGTCATTATTAGCTGGTCATTATTAGCTGGTCATTATTAACTGGTCATTATTAACTGGTCATTATTAACTGGTCATTATTAACTGGTCATTATTAACTGGTCATTATTAACTGGTCATTATTAACTGGTCATTATTAACCGGTCATTATTAACTGGTCATTATTAACTGGTCATTATTAACTACTGTAATGGTGTACACACTACTGTAATGGTGTACACACTACTGTAATGGTGTACACACTACTGTAATGATGTACACACTACTGTAATGATGTACACACTACTGTAATGGTGTACACACTACTGTAATGATGTACACACTACTGTAATGGTGTACACACTACTGTAATGGTGTACACACTACTGTAATGGTGTACACACTACTGTAATGATGTACACACTACTGTAATGGTGTACACACTACTGTAATGGTGTACACACTACTGTAATGGTGTACACACTACTGTAATGATGTACACACTACTGTAATGGTGTACACGCGTTTAAATTTTAAGTTATATTTTTTTCTGTACATTTTTGTCTTAAAATGAACTAGGAATAAATGTCAAATTTTCCTCTTTATTTCTTTCCACCATTTATCGTTTTTTTTCTCTCTCTCTCCTATCCAGATGTACTCCTGTTAACCCTTTAGAGGCCTAGTTTCTAGGCCTTTTGAGTATCGACACGTTCTTGGCGCTGGCCTCCACAGGATGGCCTCCACAGGATGGCCTCCACAGGATGGTTGAGGTACTCACTAAACTCACCTTTTCGATGGCAAATATAATCTATGTCTCTAAATTTTTCTTTTCGTTTTCTCATTTTTCGTCCTTTGTCCCATTCTCCTTATCTGTTCACCATCTCGCTGGCTGACCCATGACCCAGTACACACCATCACCACAACATGGTGTGGTAAAGAAACTTGTTTGATCACGAAATATCTTGCATCAGAGAAGTCCTCTGTGTGTGTGTGTGTGTGTGTGTGTGTGTGTGTACTCACCTAATTGTGGTTGCAGGGGTCGAGTCATAGCTCCTGGCCCAGCCTCCTCACTTGCCCATGAGCTTTATCATACCTGAGATGTTGGAATGCTATTCTTAGGTTTGCTTGGCGTACATATGGTTGATGTGTGCCTCAGGAGATGTGCTCGGTATTATACTCACCCCAAGATCCTTTTTCTTGATTGAGATTTGTATTCTGTCTTCGATCTTCTTTGCTCTTCCCCGATCTTCATGATTTTGCACTTGGTGGGGTTGAACTCCAGGAGCCAGTTGCTGGACCAGGCCTGCAGCCTGTCCACATTCCTTTGTAGTCCTGCTTCGTAATCCTCCAATTGAATTCTTCTCCTTAACTTCCCATCGTCTGCAAACAGGGACACTTCCGAGTTTATTCCTTCGGTCATGTCATTCACATATACCAGAAACAGCACAGGTCCTAGGACTGACCCCTGTGAAACCCCGCTCGTTACAGGTGCCCATTCTGATAACTCGTCACGTACCATGACTTTCTGATGCTTCCCGTCAGGTATTCCCTGATCCATTGCAGTGCCTTCCCTGTTATACCTGCCTGGTCCTCCAGCTTTTGCACTAATCACTTGTGTGGGACTGTCAAAAGCCTTCTTACAGTCCGAGAAAATGCAATCTATCCACCTCTCTCTCTCTCTCTCTCTCTCTCTCTCTCTCTCTCTCTCTCTCTTGTCTTGCTGTTGTTACTTTGTCTTAGAACTCTAGTAGGTTTGTGACACAGAATTTTCTGTCCCTGAATCCGTGCTGATTGTCCTTGATAAGCTTATTCCTTTCTAGGCGTTCCACCACTCTTCTGAAATCTTCTACATGATTTTTCATACTATACATGTCAGTGATACTGGTCTGCTGCGTGTCTGTCTCCTTTTTTAAAAAGTGGGACTACATTTGCTGTCTTCATTACCTCAGGTAGTTGCCCTTTTTCGATAGATGTGTTTAAGATTGTTGTCAGTGGTACACAGAACGCCCCTGCTTCCTCTCTCTGGACTCCCGGAAAGATGTTATCTAGCTCCATCGCCTTCGAGGTATCTAGTTCGCTTAGCAGCCTCTTCACCTCCTCCTAGGTAGTTTTTGTCCAGCACTTTATAGTGTACCCCAACACTCCGTCTTTCTGGAGACTTTTCTGTCTTCACTGTGAATTCTTCTTTAACTCTCATGCTGAGCTCCTCACATGCTTTTCGGTCGTTTCTTGTGATCTTCCCTCTTTCCTTTCTCAGCCTGATTACCTGCTCCTTGACTGTTGTTTTCCTCCTGATGTGGCTGTACACAGCTTCGGGTCGGACTTGGCTTTCGCTGCTATGTCATTTTCGTACTGTTGTTGGGCCTCCCTCCTTACCTGAGCATATTCATTTCTGGCTCTTCGACTACTCTCCTTATTCTCCTGGGTCCTTTGTCTTCTATATTTCTTCCATTCTCTAGTGCACTTGGTTTTGGCTTCATGGCCTTCTCATTATCTCTGTTGCCCTTGGGTACAAATCTATCGTCTGCTTCTTTGCATATTGTTGTCACATATACTCTTATCTAATTTATTGATTTCCCTGCCAGTCCTCTGTCCCACTGAACTTTGTGCAGAAAATTCCTGATGCCTGTGTGGTCCCCTTTCTTGTAGTTTGGCTTCAATCGTCCTGCCCTTCCTGCTTCCCTCTTCACTTGTAACTAGGTATTCGAAGCTCAGAACTATGTGACCACTAGCCCCTAGGGGCCTTCTTGTATGATGTTCTCAATATCTGCACTAGTCAAAGTGAATACTAGGTCCAGTCTTGGTGGTTCGTCCTCTCCTTTCACTCTCTCTGGTAATGTCCCTAACGGGTTGTTGCACGAGGTTTTCCAGTACCACCTCCATCATCTTAGCCCTCCACGTTTCTGGGCCCCCATGTGGCTCCAGGTTTTCCCAGTCAATTTCTTTATGAGAGAGAGAGAGAGAGAGAGAGAGAGAGAGAGAGACAGACAGAGACAGACAGAAAGACAGACAGACGAACAGACAGACAGATACGGTTAATCAGACGGCCTGACTGACACTGACATACTTCAAGCGTGTGTGAGAGTGTACAAACAACTAGCATGATCACCACTCATCACAGCGCCAGAGGGATCACAAACTAAGACAACTAACTGCTAGACAGTACCACGATATTCTACTAAGTCTCCGTCACGGACGAGTTAATGACAGGGTCTCGCGCATGACTGAGGTGTTCAACCGGTCTGATGCTACCTTGTTGACAGCCACACTAGCCGGCCACTAAACTTTTCACATCATGCTATTTCAGTAGTTTATAGCGATGTTGAACTTACCTCACAACATACAATTGAACACACACACACACACATTCACGCATCCCTACATGTATATTTGGATGTATGTACGTGTATGAAAGCGTGTGTGTACCACATAACAGCTACACACACACACACACACCTCACAGTCACACGAGAGACAACTTGCATATATTTTTTTGCAGAATTTTGAGGGAAATGAAAGAGGCTGTGAAGCACACATGTGAGATGAATCTCAATGGATGAAAGTAATTTAAAGAATTAAAAAAAATATAATTAAATTAACTCTCTACGACCCATGCAGGTGTAGCGCTTGATTTCGATAATAAAATAATAATAATAATAATAATAATAATAATAATAATAATAATAATAATAATAATGTGAAGGAATGTTGATGTAATGGAATGTTTATTAAAAATAATAAAAATTCTATTCACGTATTTAGATACGTGAGAGCCTGGCCTTGGACTAGACCTCTGAAATGACTCCCTGATCAAACAAGCTGTTATTGTAGATAAATGGTTCAGAGAACCGACAAGTTGATACGGTGAATACAGTCCAATACAGTGGAGAATGGTCTAATTTACTAGGCTGTTGCTGTTGCCAGCAGCGCTCCACGCACATCACAACCTGGTTGATCTGCCTCGTCTTCCAGGTATGATCTCGGTGTCCCACTTGCGAAGTATTTTAGCTCCGGCAAATATATTTTTTAAATCCAGTGGTGCAGAAAACTCAACTGAATAATATTGCAGAGAATTTATATGAATTTATAGAAGGAAATATAATAGTACTTTCGTCATTAAGTTCGGAAATGTTTATATTAATTTTTAAGACATAATGTGGAGAAGAAAAATGTAATGGAATTCTTTATTTAACATTCACAAATGTTGAATATAATGAGTAATTATGGAAAGGGCCAAGGAGAGAGAGAGAGAGAGAGAGACAGAGAGACAGAGAGAGAGAGAGAGAGACAGAGAGACAGAGAGAGAGAGAGAGAGAGAGAGAGAGAGAGAGAGAGAGAGAGAGAGAGAGAGAGAGAGAGATAGAGAGAGAGAGAGAGAGAGACGGGCGTAAAAACATGTGTCAGGAAGGATGATCTGTCTATAGATAATAAAATTACAGTGTAAGAGCTGCGAATTAACCTCTGCAAGTACATTTAGGTGCACACACACGCACACACACACACACACATACATACACACACACACACACACACACACACACACACACACACACACACACACACACACACACGCATGCATACACACACACGCATGTACAACAGGCCTAGTGTCTAATCGACATGTGCCTAGGACAAAATGGTAACTAACACACACACACACACACACACACACACACACACACACACACACACACACACACACACACGTCTCTCTTACAAAAGGGGGCTTGAACTGGGTAAAGTTAAGAGTTCCTTCCTTTATTTACAAACTAAGTGCTGTTATCTACCTCAGCGTGTTTGAAACACTTACCTATCATTATCTTTATTCATTTTTTGTAATAAAACATGCAAAGAGGGAACAGGAGGAAGTTGGAGCCAGCTGTGCGCCTGCTGTAGGCCAGCTGTGGGGCAGAGATTTCTCTTGGATAAATTACATCATTCCATCAATGTTGTTACACTGATGGAACGTGTTTAAGAGTTGGGTCTGGAATGAATAATCTCAGATAAAATGGTGCTCTTGAGAAGGGTACATACCAGAGTGTATATGCATTTTACTGCCCATTTTGAGGCATAAAATCTGTGGTCTTGCTGTCCGCGCAGAGGAAGCAAGTGTGATACTTTAAAAGCCTTGACCTTGTACATAACAGTAAGGCCACCCACATCTCTCCTGTGTTAAGACTTTGCTAAAATGACAGATCCAGCTAGACCGGGTCAAGGCGAGGGGTGAGTCGTCTTGCACGGTTCTCTGTTTTGTCCACAGAAGGGGAGGGGAGGCATGCAATCCAAGAAAGTGGTGCATACTCAAAGTGTGAGAGCACTTGTGCTTCGTACAGATTTTGTAGTTTCAGCTGTCAAGTAATACGAGATGAACCTTACTTCTGGTAACTTCTTGGATATTTTGGAGTAAAATTTCACAACTAGAATTTCCATTTCATCCCCGAGTTCTAACATTCTTATATTCATTCTTTCCATTGTTCCAGTATTAACATTATGGTGCCTAGAGACCATCACAATTCGTGTTTTCTCAAAGTAAATATTAACCTGCCATCGTATTTCACAGGCTGATATAGCTGTAAGCTGGTGATTGATGTAAACGAGATCAACTGATATTTCCTCTCCTGCATCAGTGTTACAGCTCACTCATTTGGAAAGGCATGGAATTCTGGAATGAGGTAAAGTGGGTCATTGTGAGAACTACTCTGCACTACAATTTAGCGATTACCTTAAAGGTAATCGCTAAATTGTAGTGCAGAGCCAGAGATTCAAGTTATTGCAGTTTTGCCAAGAGTCCCTAGTGCCATATTCGGTTGAAAGCAACAGCAATGATCGATGCTACTACACATCTGATTTTGGATCAGGAACTCAGCTACATAGTGACCTATTCTGAAGGCATATTGACGGTCACAAAGAAGGGATTGTATTGATGTAGATAAATTGTTCAGAGAACCGACTGCATGATGAATTAGACACATGTGCAACACTTGCGTATCTTTATTGACTAAACGTTTCGCCAACCAGTGGCTTCCTCAGATACCCAAGTGTTGCACAAGTGTCTAATTTAACATGATTACTGACAGCACAGTTCTCTTGTCTGACACTGAATATGCTGCTTTAGAAACACACATGAACAAACACTAGGACATATTTATTAGAAAACGTTTCTGTCCCAGGACCGAAACGTTTCCTAATAAATATGTCCTAGTATGACTCACGAAATCGTATTGACACGATTGCAAAGAAACCATACCACGGGCGGGGATAGAACCCGCGATCAGTGAGTCCAGTGGCTAACGCGACGGTCTGGAGTTTTGAGACTCTCTGATCGTGGGTTCTATCCCCGCCCGTGGTATGGTTTATGTCCTAGTGTTTGCGCACGTGTCTCTCTATTACCAGACTTTAAACCACTAAATAGGCTCTCCAATTTTTCTCCCCAATCCATTTAAAAGATGTTAATAAATTTGAGGGGTTTAAATAAAAGCATCAAAAATTAAATTATAATTAGGAATCAAACCGTATTAAGAAAGATTTAATTCACTCAATTTATTCTCACTCAGAAAACAGGGGATGCAAATTTATTCTCACTCAGAAAACAGGGGATGCAAATTTATTCTCACTCAGAAAACAGGGGATACAAATTTATTCTCACTCAGAAAACAGGGGATACAAATTTATTCTCACTCAGAAAACAGGGGATGCAAATTTATTCTCACTCAGAAAACAGGGGATGCAAATTTATTCTCACTCAGAAAACAGGGGATACAAATTTATTCTCACTCAGAAAACAGGGGATACAAATTTATTCTCACTCAGAAAACAGGGGATACAAATTTATTCTCACTCAGAAAACAGGGGATACAAATTTATTCTCACTCAGAAAACAGGGGATACAAATTTATTCTCACTCAGAAAACAGGGGATACAAATTTATTCTCACTCAGAAAACAGGGGATACAAATTTATTCTCACTCAGAAAACAGGGGATGCAAATTTAACACTTAAGCATCGAAATGTTTCTGATGCACAAATAATGGTAAGAATTACCGTGGCAGGTGCTTTGTCAAGAAAGTGATTGAGGGTTAAATGATAGAAAAAAATAAGATAAAACGCTGGATACTTTGTAAATATTGGATTCTACTTGTCATGTTTCAGGTACTATCTTCATCCTGCTAGCTGGAAGACTACGCAATGTCTGGTTAACTAAGGTCTGTCTGGAATGTAGAAATTAGTAGTAGTAGTAGTAGTACGTAGTAGTAGAAGCATCAGTAGTAGTAGTAGTAGTACGTAGTAGTAGAAGCATCAGTAGTAGTATTAGAAGTATCAGTAGTAATAGCAGTAGTAGTAGTAGTATGTAGTATTAGTAGTAGTAGTAGTAGTACGTAGTAGTAGAAGCATCAGTAGTAGTAGTAGTACGTAGTAGTAGAAGCATCAGTAGTAGTATTAGAAGTATCAGTAGTAATAGCAGTAGTAGTAGTAGTAGTACTACATAGTAGCAGAAGTATCAGTAGTAGTAGTAGTAGTAGTAGTAGTAGTACTACATAGTAGCAGAAGCATCAGTAGTAGTATTAGAAGTATCAGTAGTAACAGCAGTAGTAGTAATAGTAGTATGTAGTAGTAGTAGTACGTAGTAGTACTACATAGTAGCAGAAGCATCAGTAGTAGTAGCAAAAAAGTATCAGTAATAGTAATAGTAGTAGTAGTAGTAGAAGTAGTAGTAGTAGAGAAAGTAGTTGATCATGTTTTCTTTTATTTTCGAACTTTTCTGTAAAATGTCCATGGTTATTTTTCTGGTATTTTTATTGCCTTCAAGCCGGTAGTTGCCTCAGGTAGTGGAAGATAAGAAGAGAACCTTCTGCTTTTCTCTCCTTGCCACAACCATTAGAATATAACACTAGCCAACAAATCACAACTGTTTATCCAGTGCAGAAACGTTGATGCTATAACCGCGAGTTCTAGCCTATATAGTCCCTACCAAGTAAGACAATTTTAAATCTTGCATTTCTATGAGACAGAAAAAAGACACCAACAATCCTACCATTATGTAAAACAATTATTATTATTATAATCAAAGGGAAGGGCTAAACCCGGAGGGTTATACAGCGCCTGGGGGGGGGGGATGTGGAAGGCATTCAGGCTTAATTCGGGGAACTACAGCACAGATCCAATTCCCTAAATCAAGAGCCCCTCACCAAAAAAGAAAACAATAACAGGTTTCCGGCTTGTGTTCAACAAGGTTCTCAGGCACCAGCGTCCAGCAGTAGTCCATTATCAAAATAGTAATCGGTGTTCCCTTATATCTCTTCCTCGTGATGGCTGTGTCGTGGTGATATCGTTCACTCTGGTGGGGGGTAACTGGTTCGGTTTCACAGAAACTGAACTTGTTACAGCAAAATTAAGTTCATATTTGAAGCCAGTGGTCTGAGTTTGGTTAGCAACACATGTTTTCATAAGGTGAACTGAAACCATTGTTGACCAGTGTAAGTAATAGTACTCTAGTAAAATACTCTAGTAAAATACTCTAGTAAAATAATGATACCACCAGAAGTTAAATAAGATTGAAAACAAATGAGCAACTTAGAAAAACAAAAAACAAAAACTTGGAATACAAATGGAACAACGTATACAAAAGAAGAACTTAAGTGAATAAGAGTCTGGCTCTTAAGTTCAAGGCTTAAGAATAAGAGAAATTTAATAAGATATGATAGTCAATAATATGAGTTCCGCCACTTACATGAATGGTAATAATACTTGTAGATTGTTTCCTACAGACATGCTTCCTGTGTGTGTGTGTACTCACCTAGTTGTGGTTGCAGGGGTCGATTCATAGCTCCTGGCCCCGCCTCTTCACTGGCCGCTACTGTGTGTGTGTGTATATATATATGTGTGTGTGTGTGTATGTGTGTGTACATATGTATATGTGTGTGTGTGTTTGTGAGTGTGTATTATTTGCAGTTACTTACTGTAAACTTATTTATATTTCCGGGGAGTTGAGCTCTAATCCTTGGTCCCACGTGGCTCTCGTATTCCCTCTAATTCATTTCCTTTAGCTCAGACAACAGTCTTGTTGCTTTCTCTTTGATTTTCTCAACTTCACTTTTTTTAATAGATGGCTTCATACCGGTGCTGCTGTCTCGAGGATGTGTCGCACGTACGAAGGAAATTTTGAATGTGGATTTAAAACCATCCTGAATACCAGTTAATTGGTTCCTAGGTGGTGTTCGAACTGCGAAAAGTTCGATGTCCGAAATAGTATTTCCCAGGCTTTTATTATCAGCCTCACCCACTGGAGGATGTTGAACTGACTCTTCCAAAAGTCTCTGAGAGTCAGGTCAGTGTCAGAGGTCACTTCAAAGCACTTATGAACAGGGCTTTCCTGTAAAGTTTTAAAAATTCGTTCGTACTCCAGAAAAGCGTTCGAAAACCTGGTCATTTCTTTCTGAACAAAATTATTCAGACTCCGGTTCGTTCGAGGACCGGTACGTTCCAATACCGAGGTTCCACTGTAATCGCTTAGCGAGTTGTTTTGTTTATGTCTGCTTTTGGAAAGAAGTTCCAGGAATTTTTGTTCCTTGATATATTTCTGTGTTTCATTTATCTTTGTTTACTCCATTTATCTTTTTGACTTTGGTTTTCTTTGATCCCCAGCAGTGTCTTCCGTTATCCTGGTTACTCCTCTAGATTTTTGCCTGTTATTGTTGGCAGTTTTTCTTCTTCTCTTTAACACCATTAACACCATTTAACAACATTAACACCCCTCTGAAGGAGGGGTGTTAATGTTGCAGTTTAAAAATGTAGTGTAAAGTACCCTTCTGGCAAGACAGTGATGGAGTGAATGATGGTGAAAGTTTTTCTTTTTCGGGCCACCCTGCCTTGGTGGGAATCGGCCAGTGTGATAATAATAATAATAATTGTTGGCAGTTTGGTGTCAAATACCTTCCGTCAGTCTAAGAATATGTCGCGCAAAGGAAAGTGAATGGAAGGGCCTTTTCTCACCTGCCTCATTTCTGTTGCAATGTCATATATCTCAAGCATGCTTGTGAGACAGGATTTCCCATTTCTAAATCCATGGTTGTTATAGGTCATGAAACTGCATTTCGATTATACTTGCCTGAAATTTGATGCTACCTGACTTTAACTTTCTAAAATATTGTGACTATATTCGCCTTCATCTATTTATCTGGCAACTGGAAGATATTTAGAAGCACTCAGTGGTTCACTGAGTGCTTCTGCTGGTGGTCTGGTGATTAACGCTCTCGCTTCACACGGCGAGGGCCTGGGTTCGATTCCCAGCCAGAGTAGAAACATTGGGCGTGTTTCTTTCCACCTGTTGTCTATGTTCCCCATCAGTAAAATGGGTACCTGGGTGTTAGTCGACTGGTGTGGGTCGCATCCTGGGACACTGACCTAATTTGCCCGAGATGCTCAGCATAACAAGTGGCTTTCTATGTAGTAGTATGTCATTGTTGTCAGCTAGGACTGTATACCATGTACATGTACTTGTAGTAAATAAAGATTATTATTATTCTTTCAGAATCCATGGTGACACGTTATGGCTCACAAAATCCTAATAACACAATTGCAAACAAACCAGGGTACGGGTGGGGTTAGAACCCATGACAAGTGAGTTGTAAAACTCCAAGCCAGTTCGTAAGCCACTGGCCTGGAGTTTTACTAATCACTTTCCACGGATTGTAATCCCACTCGTACCGTGGTTCGAGTCCCTCCATTATTGTACAAACGGGCAGCTCATGTTCTCTCACCTGCTATTTCATTACTCTTTCACAAATCACTAGAAACCAGCACTTTCCCGGCACTACTCAACATAGCCAGGGTCACACCAGTACACAAAGGTGGTGACCCCACAGATGTAAATAACTACAAGCCAATTTCAAAATTATCACTGCTATCCAAAATCTTCGAGAACCTTATACACAAGAGATTATATTCCTTTATAATAGCGCAAAGCATCCTCAACCCCTGCCAGTTTGTCTTCAGAAAAAAGAAAAGCACAAACGAGGCAATTGTAAAAATGCTAGGCCTGCTTTCCACTGCATTTGAAAAAAATAAATTTCCATTAGGACTCTTTGTCGACCTACGGAAAGCATTTGATACAGTAGATCACAGCATCCTGCTCCACAAACTTAAGCATTATGGCATAAGAGGCCACACACGTACATATTTCAAACCCTACCTAACAAACAGGCAGCAATACGTCTCTGTTAAGGACACAACCTCACCAATAAGACCACTGGATACTGGAGTTCTACAGGGAAGTGTCCTTAGTCCCCTGCTCTTCCTCTTATATATCAATGATCTACCTATTGTTTCACAACACCTAATCTTGCCTCACTTAACACTATTGTTAATGAAGAACTAGTAAAAATATCGACCTGGATGAATGCTAATAAACTTACACTTAATGCTGACAAAACCTTCTACATTCTGTTTGGGAACGGAACAGGTGCTGCCCAGCTGAACGTAACGACTGACAACACTCCTGTTGTTAGACATAATGAGGGCAAATTCCTGGGCCTGCAGCTTGACAGCAACCTGAAATTCAACACCCATATCCAACAAATAACAAGAAAAGTATCTAAAACAGTTGGGATCCTCTCCATGATACGTTACTTCGTACCACAATCAGCCCTGTTCACACTATACTATTCACTCATCTATCCCTTCCTCACCTATGCTATTTGTGCCTGGAGATCAACAGCAGCAACTCACCTAAAACCAATAATAACCCAACAGAAAGCCGCAGTAAGAATTATCACGGAATCCGTCGCAAGACAGCACACACCCCAACTCTTCAAAGACCTAAACCTACTCACTCTACAGAACTTTCACGTTTACTATTGTGCAATTTACATTTACAGAACCATAAACTCTAATTTTAACCCGGAACTAAAGCAATTTCTTGATAGTTGCAACAGGACCCATAGACACGACACCAGACACAAAAAATCTCTATGACAATCCCCGTGTCCGCCTAAACCTATATAAAAAAATCGATGTACATAAAAGGGTCTAAAATCTGGAACTCCCTGAAAACTCTAGAACCGCAGACTCAACCACCATTTTCAAAACTACCATTAAAAAACATCTCGTCTCCATAACACACCCCATCATCATCTAACCAAATGAAAACCACCCAATTCTCTTTTCTGTAACATGAACGAATCCAAAACAACATAGACTTAGTCTCGTTATCTGTAATCCCCCATAATTTACACCTACACCCACCCAAATGACTGTAAATATGTTAGTCTAATTAAATCTTAAGTTAATCCTAAGTTTGTCTAAGATACTCCTCCAGTATGGCTTTAACAGAAACAATGCATCATGCCAAGACAAATCGAATCCCATAACTAAATCTGTCATTTGTACTAATATTAAATGATTTGACTACCTAACTATTTTAAATATTTATGTATGTACCTAACTGCGAATGTATTTAATTAGGTACCTATAAATATGTTCAAATGTACTGCTCAAATATAACCTATATCAATATAACGTAAGAATTAGTGTTAGTCTGCCTGAAGTGTCTAGGCATGTTGGTGGCCATCTTTGTAATTTAAATCTTGTAACAGGTAAACCACGCATTGTAAACCTTGCAAGGAAATATATATTTGTATTTGTGGTGTGATGGAACATTGTCTGGTCCCTTTGCCTTTAAGTGATCCAGGTACCTGAGTAGTGTGTCACTTCCATGATGCGTGTATCCTGTCTAGTTGGTTTAGAAAGACACGTAAGCAAACACTATAACATATTTATTAGAAAACGTTTCGGTCCTGGGACCTTGATCACTTCTAACATACAGAGGTAGAAAGACATTATATATATAGGCGGAGAGTGAGATGTGACGCACGTGACCTCTCACTCTCCGCCTATATATATAATGTCTTTCTACCTCTGTATGTTAGAAGTGATCAAGGTCCCAGGACCGAAACGTTTTCTAATAAATATGTTATAGTGTTTGCTTACGTGTCTTTCTAAACCAACTTGTCGGTATTTATTACCAAGGTTTATACCATCCTGTCTAGTGCATCTCTCGCATTTTGGTTTCTATGAGACCATCGGCTCTTGACAGGAGGGGGGCTCGGCCCCTTAAGGTGAATAATTTCTAAGGGAGGGGGAGACCCAGAGCAAAAATAAAGTAGACTCTTTTGAATAGTTGAAAGTAATAACGTTAATAAAAACTGTTTGTTAATTTTACTATTTAAACAAAGAGAACGTTTTAAATTTTTGCATTTTGAATTATATGCAAAACTACCACAGTGAAAAAATAGTGTAATTGCAAGCGCTTTCGTGATTTCTCATATTATCAAGGAATAGCGAAATAGAAATCACGAAACCGCTTGGAATTTCACTCTTTTTTCACTGTGGTCATTTTGCATATTATCATACAACCTGTTTACTGTGATCTTATTGCACTATTAGAATTATATATTAAGGAAGGAAGGAAGGAAGGAAGGAAGGAAAGAAAGGAAGGAAAGAAGGAAGGGGAACTGGCACTGAGCACCAACTGTGGCAGGCGGCGCCTCACTAAATAAGTCAAGAACCTCTGATCAAAAACATTAATTTAAGGTCCTCATAAACCATCTTGTTAATCTCTGGAAAGATCTACGTTCTTTACTTTCATTACCCGGTCTTTTCCTGTCTGTTGTATACCAGTTTCAGCTTCTGCTGTGTTCCTTTTTTTCCTTCGATTTCTTTAATTTTCCCAGTTCTTTCACTTCACGTTTTCACAACTTTCTCTCTTCCTAACAATGTTTTCGCTTCTGGATATAAACAACTTCGTCTTTCCATCTTTCAAGCTCCTACTTCACTGTTCCTTAATTCTGCATTATGGCTCAGGTCCATGTAGGAACAAAGATTTTAGTGTTTTAACACACACTCACACACACACACACACACACACACACACACACACACACACACACACACATATATATATATATATATATATATATATATATATATATATATATATATATATATATAAGGTAATGTTGTTTGAATAAGACAAATAAAATGTCTCATATTTTAAATGTCTGATCGAAAAATAAAATTGCACTTGAATTATAGTGATTGCTTGGCAGCGTCATTATGAGGGTGAGATCAAACATGGCTGACTGCTAGACTGGAAGTAGCGGAGCTACAATATTGTTCACTCTCAGCGTGCCAATGGAGGGATTCGGAGGGGAACCTATTGCATATTTTTTACAGGATCTTGTAAACTATCTCTGCCCTCTGGGTATTTCTTTGCGACCTGCTGCTGCTACTTTCTGTTCTTCTTCTTCTTGTTCTTTTTTTCTTCTTCGTCTTCACAATGCGTGCAGTTTGCTTATAATTATCTTCTCATCTGCTGACAGCAAATGAGAAGATACTGTTGTGGTGAGTGGTTGTGTCATGTCACTGATGTAGTGTCACTACAGTTGCTTGATAGAAACATCATCACCGTGTTCCTCCTGTCACTGCTGAGTGAATTACTGATTTGGTGTTTAGAACTGCCCACTTTATTGGCTTTCAGCTATTTTCTGCTTTATAAATAGCCGGAAAATTCCATCTCTCAAAATGTTCTCACTGGTGAGAGGGATTTTTAAAGTGGCGAAAGTTCACGACTTTTCCAGCCTACTTAGGCTAAGCTAACAAATTTTTGTTAATGATTTTTAAAAGATTTTTTGTCTTCAGCTGTTCTTGTATGTGTTATTACCTCTCGACATTATTTCTCCTGCCTTGTCTCCCATTTCATATTCATTACTTGGCTTCAAATGTGCTTACCATTCTTTATTAGTCAGGAGATACTTCATGGGACCCCAGCTGGAAGGTTTCCAGAGCCCAAACTGTACACGTGAAATTGTGTGATTTAGAAAATTGTGTGATGTACATGATTTAGAAAAGCGACGAGTTGAAGAATGAGACACTTATGCAACGTTTGGGAATGTTTATTGTGGAAATGTTTCTCCAGCCAGTGATTGCTTCAGCCCAGTTACCAAGAACGGTGGAAGATGAGTTGAGGTAATCAATCCGTCATCCTGGAGTCGATGTGTCCAGTCCATCAATTTTGAGAAATGTACAGCATGTGCGCAGAGAAGGGCCTTATATACTACATATATATATACATATATATATATATTGCTTCCAGTCAATAGAGTCTCTGTCATATTCAAGTACCCAATCGTATAACCCTAACTACTTTCCAAAGAAAGTGAGGAACTGAGATTTGTAACTGTGTTGTTCCAGACTTGGAAGCGAGAGGTTTGGACTCGCAACAACTTTAAAAAAGATAACTATGACAGATAAGACAAAATTCACAAGGTAAAAAGGTCTTAGAATGAGCGAATCTGTAACATACTGCAAACACAAAATTTCCTCCAATATTACCGTGCTTGCCTGAGAGTTTAAATAACAAAAAAAGCACAATGCCTTGACTGGAACGATACACAAATAACCCGCACATAAAAGAGAGAATGGTCCAAGTCGGACCGCAACGTCGTCGTAAGCTTCTCTCTTTTATATGCGGGTTATTTGTGTACTGAGAGTTTAAACTCCAGTAACCATTTAAACGACAATTTCTGAAATAAGACCAACTCTTTCTGTAACTTTCTTTTTAAAGCCTCTTCCATTTGCATCGTTTTCATTATTTAGGAACCTTCCACCAGTATGAGTTCATTCCCGCTGTCAGGTAACAACACACACATTAGGGAATGCTAGATCACGGATCCTCCTTGCAGTACTCTGCTAGTTCATACCTTACTGTGGTTCCTTCCTTAATAATAATTTGGCTTTCCATATTTAATGTTGATTACTTTACTTGTTACTGCAAGTTAAATTACTTGATTCCAAAATGTAGTGGAAAGAATGGAAAACAATTGCTATCACACTAACACTTGTCTAATGGAAACGTTTCGGTCATGGGACTCAAGGTCCCAGGGGCGAAACTTTTCCTGTAAACATATCCCGAAGTGATTTCCTTTTTATTTTTTTATTACGTATTTTTTGTTACCATAGCTTGCTTGGTCAGTAGCCTCTCATGTCATACCGAATGAGACATTGTCTTGGAATGTTTAAATACAGGGTTGTTATATTTGTTTTATCGTCAGAAAACAGAACAAGTGTTTCCTTGCACGGGTCTTAGACATGTTGGTAACCTGTTACGATATTGTGAAATTACTTTTCTCAATATTGCCTGTACTCATTTAAATTGTTATGACTCGGAAGATTTATTGTTACTAGTGTTAATAATAATAATAATAGTTTTTATATTATTATTATTAAATAAAGGTAGTAACAATGGTTAATATATATTTTAGATGTACCGACAATATAGGTTATGTAAAGTTAGCCTAACCTAACCTAGTATATGGGTCAGTTACTAGCTTAGGCTAGGCTGAGATCAGTTTTTTTTTTCGTTACCAAAATCAAGCTGTACCAGAATCAAGCTGTACCAGAATCAAGCTGTACCAGAATCATGCTGTACCAGAATCAAGCTGTACCAGAATCAAGCTGTACCAGAATCAAGCTGTACCAGAATCAAACTGTACCAGAATCAAGCTGTACCAGAATCAAGCTGTACCAGAATCAAGCTGTACCAGAATCAAGCTGTACCAGAATCAAACTGTACCAGAATCAAACTGTACCAGAATCAAACTGTACCAGAATCGAACTGTACCAGAATCAAACTGTACCAGAATCAAACTGTACCTCACACATCCAAAATATAACCGTCTCCACTACACAGCCTATTTCATGTTGTAGAATTTGTGGACCCAAAATTCGAGCATATTTTTTCTAATAATTTGGCCACAAAAAATGTCTATCGTAAAATCCATCTATTATTATATACTGCAAACTATAAATTATTCTTTAACTCCGTTGGGCCGCTGAGGTAAATATTGTTATTAATATTATTACCTTTTTTAATGGGAGGCACTAAACTCGCATGAGTCATTAAGTGCAAAGATGGAGGCTCGATTCTCCGTCCGTTCAGACCGAGAAATTTATACCATTTCTAAGTGTACTTACCGAGCTGGAACACATGTAATGTACGACCTTCTAAGTGTACTTACGTAGCTGGAACACAAGTAAGGTGCGACCTTAAGTGTACTTACCTAGCTGGAACACAAATAAAGTACGACCTTCTAAGTGTACTTATCTAGCTGGAACACAAGTAAGGTACGACCTTCTAAGTGTACTTACCTAGCTAGAACACAAGTAAGGTACGACCTTCTAAGTGTACTTACCTAGCTGGAACACAAGTAAGGTACGACCTTCTAAGTGTACTTACCTAGCTAGAACACAAGTAAGGTACGACCTTCTAAGTGTACTTACCTAGCTGGAACACAAGTAAGGTACGACCTTCTAAGTGTACTTACCTAGCTAGAACACAAGTAAGGTACGACCTTCTAAGTGTACTTACCTAGCTGGAACACAAGTAAGGTGCGACCTTCTTAAGTGTAGTTACCTAGCTAGAACACAAATAAGGTACGACCTTCTAAGTGTACTTACCTAGTTAGAACACAAGTAAGGTACGACCTTCTAAGTGTACTTACCTAGCTAGAACACAAGTAAGGTACGACCTTCTAAGACTACTTACCTAGCTGGAACACAAGTAAGGTACGACCTTCTAAGACTACTTACCTAGCTGGAACACAAGTAAGGTACGACCTTCTAAGTGTACTTACCTAGCTAGAACACAAGTAAGGTACGACCTTCTAAGTGTACTTACCTAGCTGGAACACAAGTAAGGTGCGACCTTCTTAAGTGTAGTTACCTAGCTAGAACACAAATAAGGTACGACCTTCTAAGTGTACTTACCTAGCTAGAACACAAGTAAGGTACGACCTTCTAAGACTACTTACCTAGCTGGAACACAAGTAAGGTACGACCTTCTAAGTGTACTTACCTAGCTAGAACACATGTAAGGTACGACCTTCCCTTTGTAAATCATTGATGATGTTGTGGGTGGAAGTCAGAGCTGCACCAAGAACAAAGCAGCACAGTATCGTGACTGGAACAGTACATAAATAACTCGCACGTAAGAGAATGGAACCTATGACGACGTTTCGGTCCGACTTGGACCATTAACTAATTAATGTGGCTCCTCAAGGGAGGTTCCTTGATGTTGGTGAGGGGCTCTTGATCTAGGGAATTGGATCTGTGCTCCAGTTCCCTAAATTAAAACTGAATGCCTTCCATCCCCCTCTCCACCAACGCTTCATATAAAGCCTTCTTCTGCTTCATATGTTCTTTCTTTAGTTCTTTCTAGATGTTCAACGTTTACTGTTTCCATAATCTGTCCTGTTAATTCTTCTGTTACACCCGTTAGTCAATCTTGTGTTGTTCCAGCTTCCATTCTGTTACGTTCTGTTGATATTGACATCGTGTTTGTCTTCGAGTCGTTGAGCATCTTGTTATTAGTGATGTGTTGACGAGCTGATGTATGTAGTCTCCCTAGTCTTCCAGTTTCTTCTCTATTCTTGGGATACTCGAGAGAGAGAGAGAGAGAGAGAGAGAGAGAGAGAGAGAGAGAGAGAGAGAGAGAGAGAGAGAGAGAGAGAGAGAATGAGCGAACTCAGCTGTGAAGACTGTTCCGAGGGGATCTCTGTACCCACCTTATATACTTGCATGGCTTCTCCCTCTCACATCAGACGTCTCCACACCCAGGTGAAGGTACACCTACTCACCTCCTTTATCAAGACAAAGGCAAACACAAAGGACACACGCACACATACTCACTCATGCTCACACATACACACTAGAAGAGGCGCACATCAACCAGAGAACTGTTGCAGCATATGAGCGCCTGGCAAACCTAAGAATAGTGTTCTGATACCTCAGTAAGGAATTGTTCAAGACTCTATACACCGTGTACGTCAGAAACATGGTGGAGGATGTAGCACCAGTTTGGAATCCACACCTGGTCAAGCACGTCAAGAAATTAGAGAAAGTGCAAAGGTTTGCAACAAGACTAGCCCCGGAACTGAGGGGTTTGTCCTACGAGGAGACGCTAAGGGAACTCAACCTGACACTAATGGAAGACAGGAGGGATAGGGAAGACATGATAACAGCATATAAAATACTGAGAAGAATTGACAAGGAGGATAGGGACAGAATGTTTAAGAGATGTGACACAGCAACAAGGGGTAACAAGTGGAAGTTGAAAATTCACATGAGTCACAGGGATGTTAGGAAGTATTTCTTCAGCCACATGGTGGTCAGGAATTGGAATAATCTAGAGAGCGATGTAGTGGAGGCAGGATCCATACATAGCTTTAAGAAGAGGTATGATAAAGTTCACGGCGCAAGGAGAGAGTGGACCTGGCAGCGACCAGTGAAGAGGCGGCCCTGGAACCACAATTGCGTGAGTACAATTAGATGAGTACACAGACTCATTCACGCTCACACACACACACCCAGGAATCAGTCCTGGAACAAGAACTTTTCCCCACACAACAGTAGAAAACATTCCTATATATCGTCACCTGCAGTTGTTAAATTAAAGAAAACAATGGAAAAGAGAAACAACTTTAAACACCTGCTGGAGGACCTGGGCTGACTGCTGGAATGGTCAGACAAATGGTTATTGGAATTTAACCACAGGATTAAAGAATATCGATAAATGGGAAAGAAGACCGGTGACGGAGTATGCACCGAGGTCACAGAAACTGCCACCCTCGAGCAAGAAGGACCGTGAGGTAAGCACGGTGCCGAGTATATCGCCTGAAACTCATCTATACTAATGTGTCGGTGAGAGAGAGGATGAGAAACAGGGGGAAAGGGATTGGAGAAAGAGAGAAAAGGCGCTGGTAAATGACAGAGAAAAGAAGAAACAAAGACAGAGAAAAAGGAAAGTAAAAGACAGACAAAGAGGTCAGAAAAAAAAGAAGGAACAGGAATCATGAAGGTAGGAGCGTGGAGGTACTTGCCCGGACGATGCCATTAAGAACCACCAATTTACGACGTCTTGCTGAGGAAGAGACAAGAACCCAGGAGGTGGGAAAGGAGTCTTCGCCTTGTGTGGGGATCCTCAACCAGTTACCCTAGTGAGGTCAGGTCAGGTCAGGTCTAGCCGGAGTAATAGTGGAAGAGTTGGTTGGGTCGCGCAACCTCTCGACCGGGGAGTTGTATCAGCCAGGCCAGGTAGGTAATGTGCCCCCGGGGGGGGGATTGGGGTGGGGGGAGAGGGGAAAGGGGAGAGGGAGGGTTCAAGGCCGAAAATAGAGACGGGTACAAGGGAAATACACACGCCCACGCACACGCCTGCATGCATGAACACATGCACGCTTACACGCCACGAACACACACACACACACACTTTCTCAAACATGGCTGAAAATATAGAATGCTGCACGGGAAATACACCCGCACATGTCTGCATACATGAACACTCATGCACGCCACCAGAGCACACACACACATACTTGCTCACACATGCACACATATCTTCAGTGTATAGTTAAACAAAATTATATACTAAACTGAGCACTGAAGAAGGGACATCAGGAATATGCTCTGCTCTGGTAACTACAAACAGGTTATTACAGACGCATACCCGTACCTACGAACACTGTATATGACACACTTTAGAACTGTTACAGAGTACGCAAAGCCAGCATAGAACTCCCACCTTTTTCAAACATGGGTCGAAACCTCAGTGGTATCAAAACTGAGAGAATCGAGCGACTTAGTTACAAGTCTTGGAATAGAAATTCACAACATCAAACGGTATAGATGAGGTTAGAACTCATGGCAAGTGAATTCTAACCCCACCCGAACTGTGGTTTGTTTGCAATCGTGTTATTACGATTTCATGAGTAATGGGATTACGACGTACAAAATACTCAAGGTAACTGATAAGATGGATAAAGGTGGATTTAAATGGAAAGCAAAGAAACAATTGGAAACCAAAATTACAAATTCTCCTCATTTGACATTTGAAATTTTGTTTCAGGTTGATTTAAGGAATGATCAGGAAATAGCGGAGGAAATTTTCTTACACAGTTCAAGGAGTAGGTATGAAAGGGCCCAGAAGATCAGCAACCAATAACTCTTATATATTTAAATGACGAATAATTGATTGAAAATGACTGAAGACAATAATTCCAGATATACTTAGCTAGCACTAACAAGAGGATGACAAGACTGAGGAAGTCGAGGTACACCTGCTTCAAAGTTCATGTGTAAATTTGGCAGTGTTCCCGAGGATGAGCACCGAAGATGAGCACCGAGGATGAGCACCCAGGATGAGCACCGAGGATGACCCCGAGAGGACAAAACCAAAAGATGATGCCAGAGAATGGGCCCAGGGGATGAGCTTCAACGATGACCCCTAGAGGATGAGGCTAAAAGATGACCCTAGAGGCTGACTTCAAAGGATAAGCCCCGAGAATAAGCACAGAGGATGAGCTTCGAGGATGACCCCCAAAGGATGAGACCAAAAGATGACCCCAGAGGCTGAGCCCCGAGAGTAAGCCCCGGGGATGAGCCCGGGGACATCGATTTATTGTACTGCTCTAATGATAAATAAGATACAAGACCTAGGGTTGATTACAAGTAAATACAATACACACACACACACACACACACACACACACACACACACACACACACAACACACACACACACAAAACACACACACACACACACACACACACACACACACACACACACACACACACACACACACACACACACACAAAACACACACACACACACACAAAACACACACACACACACACACACACACACACACACACACACACACACACACACACACACACACAACACACACACACACAACACACACACACACACAAACAACACACACACACACACACACACACACACACACACACACACACAAACAACACACACACACAACACACACACACACACAAAACACACACACACACACACACACACACACACACACACACACACAACACACACACACACACACACACACACACACACACACACACACACACACACCTCAATTCGGTTTGGAGTGAAAGTTGTTTTCGGCTAACAATTATTTGTATTCTTTCGTCGTTGACAATGATATCAGATAAATGGCACGCAGCGAGACGTCTTCAGTTGGAAACTCTTTTGTATTTTATTCAGCTATAGTGGATAAAGCAGCAGTGTGGTGCAGCTCTATTCTATATGACAAATACACAACAGGAAGAAAGGCTGTCTTTGTTTCTCTGTCATATTTAATTACAGTGGGTGAGTTCTCTACATTAAGTGAAGGAGTATTCCAGGATACTAGGATATACCTTGAGTGGGTTTCGGGGGTTCAACGCCCCCTTGAGAACCTTCAGTAGTTACTGTAGGTTCTCAAGGATTAATTTCGGTAGAGATGGACTTATTGATTTAATATAATTAAGAGATAAACTCATGTGAGTCAATCAGCGCAAGACGTGGTGGAGGCTTGATCCTCCGTCTGCTGAGCGCCAGACAGACGCGCGTACTATTTGTACTCACCTAAAGATGAAAATCTGTTACATGGGAATTACCATCTCTCAGGATGGCCTATATCATACAGATATGAAGGATGTAGGACAACTGATATGGAAGGAAGGTTAGGGAATGAACGCTGGGGGAGGGGTGAGGAAGAGAGAAGATGGGGCTTAGGGAGAGGAAGTGGACAGGGAAAGAAGGGAATGGTGGCGAGGGAGGAAGGGGATGGAGTGAGAGAGGAAGGTGAAGTAGGAGTAATTGAGGAAGAGGGAGTAAGTGGTCGTTCAAGATGTATCGACCATACTAAAGTACACAGAAACTGGTGTAAGATGACCACAACAAAGACTAGGATGTAGTGGAAAAGCTGGATTACAACACAGCTTTACAAAATGATAATTTCCCTATATCGTTAAAGACTCAAATTATGCAGAGTCCTTGGGCTTGATCTTGTAACCAGACCACCAGACCACCACAATACCGAGTATGTAAGAGGTCAACCTCTAGTGCAAATCATGAGGACTCATTAACTCCAAGAAAAATTCTTGAAATTTCTTCTAGAGGTCGCTTAAATATTTTTCTTCTCCTACGACCCCATTATTACAATTTTTTTAAGAGGAATTATTGACTGGTTTGGTTTGTTGTGGAGTCTTCAAGCTCCTCTGAAGCTGAGCGAGAAAGCAGGAATCACTATGAAGGATCATCACTCAATGGTCCTGGAAGAACAGTGGCACTCTTGGGTCTCCAGTAATTTCAGTTAATTTGAAACTTAATTCATTCAGGAAACTTGCGGCACTCTGTCCCTGTTGGGACTAAATACTGACGGACAAAGTTTCTGCATGTTGATCTTGGGTCTACCCTATGATCAGCAGCACCATCCTGATGACCGAGAGTGAATTGACTGTAGGTGTCGGATAGAGTAGACACAAACATGTATCGTTCCATACCACAGTCTGCCGTGTTTAGAGGGATATAACATAATTCCATTGAGTGCATACAACACATTTTAACTGCTGGAAAATTAAGAGCGAGGTTTGCTTTGATCTGGGAATGTAGCTGTAGCGAGATTCCTCATGATGATCTCGTTGGCTGTAGTGTGTCTAGCATGCTATGAAGTCTCACTGTTAAGAACATACAACAGTATTGGTTGGATACTACATTGCTACCAGTACACTTACTGACACTCCAGCAGCACGTCAGATCTCAAACACGCGCGCACACACACACACACACACACACCACAAACACATATGTTATTGTAACCACAAACGAGAGGTCTTGATCAATATATATATATATATATATATATATATATATATATATATATATATATATATATATATATATATATATATATATATATATATATAAATGTCGTGCAGAATATGTAAAACTGGTCAATTAGCAAGAACTCATTTAAAATTAAGTCCTTTCTAAAATTTTCTCTTATACGTTTAAAGATATATTTTTTCATTAATGTTAATGTAAAAATTTTTAATTTTGCACCAAATAACTTAGAAAACTTACCTAACCTTATTATAACAAGCGCAATTTATTTTAACCTAACCCAACTAAATATATTTTAGATTTGTTTACAATAATTTAATACTAAACAAACACAGTGAAATATATTTTTTTCGTTAGGTTCAGAATGATTTTGGCGAAATTATTGCATACACAAATTTTCACTTGTCCTATATGGCAAGATGAACGTTGCTATTTAAGCCAAGATCGCAAGTTCTGCCTATTCGGCACGACATATATATATATATATATATATATATATATGCCGTGCTTAGTAGGTAAAACTGATCAATTAGCAAAAAATCATTTAAAATTAAGTCCTTTCTACAATTTTCTCTTATACGTTTAAAGATATATTTTTTCATTGATGTTAATGTAAAAAATTATAATTTTGCACCAAAAGAACCTTAGAAAACTTACCTAACCTTATTATAACAAGCGCAATTTATTTTAGCCTAATCCAACTAAATGCATTTTAGATACGTTTACAGTAATTTAATATTAAACAAACACAATGAAATATATTTTTTCGTTAGGTTCAGAATGATTTTTGCGAAATTATTGCATACACAAATTTTCGCTTGTCTTATATGGCAAGATGAGCGTTGCTATTTAAGCCAAGATCGCAAGTTTTACATATTCGGCACGACATTATATATATATATATATATATATATATATATATATATATATATATATATATATATATATATATATATATATATATATATATATACCTTGGCTGATACCTATCTCCAATACACCAGGGAGGAAGGAGGGGCAGCTGCCAGCTTCAGGGAGTCCCAAAAGTCTAGAAAATATGGAGAACTTGCCCGTCATTATATGTTTGTTCCCATAGGCTCAGAGACCCTTGGCTCATGGGGAAAGAGTGCATCTAAATTCCTTAAGGAGCTGGGAAAAAGACTCATCAGGGTAACTAGGGATCCCAGGGCAGCTAGTTTTCTGTTCCAGCGGCTCAGTGCGGCTGTTCAAAGGGGTAATGCCTGCTGTATTTTGGGCACACGCCCCAGCTCTGAGGAGCTGGATGAGATTTTCGCCTTATAATCGGTGATACACAAGTAACAACATGTACCTTATATGCCACCTTTATATCAACAATGTATCTCTTAAATCTTATATATATATATATATATATATATATATATATATATATATGTGTGTGTGTGTGTGTGTGTGTGTGTGTGTGTGTGTGTGTGTGTGTGTGTGTGTGTGTACTCACCTAGTTGTATTCACCTAGTTGAGGTTGCGGGGGTCGAGTCCGAGCTCCTGGCCCCGCCTCTTCACTGATCGCTACTAGGTCACTCTCCCTGAGCCGTGAGCTTTATCATACCTCTGCTTAAAGCTATGTATGGATCCTGCCTCCACTACATCGCTTCCCAAACTATTCCACTTACTGACTACTCTGTGGTTGAAGAAATACTTCCTAACATCCCTGTGATTCATCTGTGTCTTTAGCTTCCAACTGTGTCCCCTTGTTACTGTGTCCAATCTCTGGAACATCCTGTCTTTGTCCACCTTGTCAATTCCTCTCAGTATTTTGTATGTCATTATCATGTCCCCCCTATCTCTCCTGTCCTCCAGTGTCGTCAGGTTGATTTCCCTTAACCTCTCCTCGTAGGACATACCTCTTAGCTCTGGGACTAGTCTTGTTGCAAACCTTTGCACTTTCTCTAGTTTCTTTACGTGCTTGGCTAGGTGTGGGTTCCAAACTGGTGCCGCATACTCCAATATGGGCCTAACGTATACGGTGTACAGGGTCCTGAACGATTCCTTATTAAGATGTCGGAATGCTGTTCTGAGGTTTGCTAGGCGCCCATATGCTGCAGCAGTTATTTGGTTGATGTGCGCTTCAGGAGATGTGCCTGGTGTTATACTCACCCCAAGATCTTTTTCCTTGAGTGAGGTTTGTAGTCTCTGACCCCCTAGACTGTACTCCGTCTGCGGCCTTCTTTGCCCTTCCCCAATCTTCATGACTTTGCACTTGGTGGGATTGAACTCCAGGAGCCAATTGCTGGACCAGGTCTGCAGCCTGTCCAGATCCCTTTGTAGTTCTGCCTGGTCTTCGATCGAGTGTATTCTTCTCATCAACTTCACGTCATCTGCAAACAGGGACACCTCAGAGTCTATTCCTTCCGTCATGTGTGTGTGTGTGTGTGTGTGTGTGTGTATGTGTGTGTGTGTGTGTGTGTGTGTGTGTGTGTGTGTGTGTGTGTGTGTGTGTGTGTGTGTGTGTGTGTGTGTGTGTGTGTGTGTAGAGTGTAGTTATGAGGAAATTGTAATGCCTTTCTCTCTCTGTATAATCTTATCTTAAGTTAGGTTTTGGTACGAGCAACACTCGACCTTCCCAGAGCTCACACAAGAAAGAAAGTAATCCTTCCCCCGTCTGACCTATCAACCCAGCAGTTACGTGACGCACTACTAATACATAAATTCTTGGCTTTGTCTTGACGTCACTACGGCAGTCGTCGCACAGGAACAAAAACGAAAGTTCTAGCTTTTGCGGTTGCAGACAGAAAATTATCATTCAGAAAGGGCTGATGTCATTTCCACGGATAGAAAGCAGCGGCTAACGCCTCGTTTTAGTAATATGCATAAACTACTGACATCGTTTCTGGTGCCAGAGAGCAATGACTAAATCATTTACAACACCACAGAGGAATACGCTGGTTAGGCTACGTTAGGTAAGGTTTGTCAAGAACCAGGACAAGTATTTCCTGACGCTGGTCTTAGTCATATGATGACCCACAGCTGGAGCTTTTGGTTCTCTGACCGAGTCCTTCTACTTACTCACCGGTCCACCTCTTTAAAAACTATGCTTATAATTATAACCATTTAATACGCTGGTATCATCTTCAAATCCAGACTCAGGTGAATATCGCGGTGTAGTAATCTGCTTCAGAACAGCGGGAGATATCACAAGAGACATCTCGCCGCATCACCCTCAGCATCACAAAGGAATCCGAACACTGTTGAATACGTACCTCTCCTCTGCTCTGTTAAAAAGAACATAGGGATGGTTATTCTCACCTCTATGAGTCTTAAAGATAAGGATTTTTTTCTCTCCTATTACTATTTTGTAGGTAAAAGACACTTGCCTACGGTATCCCGTAGATTGCTAGAGTACTCTGCTCACACACTGAAGTATGTGGTTCGATCCCCGTTACGGGTAGAAACATTAGGAACTGTTTCATGAAGACACCTGCTGCCCATGTTCACCTGGCAGTAAAATGGGTACCTGGGTGTTAGCTGACTGGTGTGGGTCGCATCCTGGGGACAAAATTAACCTAATTCGCTCGAAATGCTCAGCATAACAATCGGCTTTCTATACAGTATGTCACTGATGTCAGCTATGGTCTGTATACCTTGTACATGTACTTGTAGAAATACTGACCATTGTTATTATTATTATTATTATTATTATTATTATTATTATTATGAAGATATTTAATGTGGAAATGTGCTGTCTCGTGAAACATTTCCTCGGTAAATGTCCTGGCCAGTACATACGTGTCCTAACCAGTACACATGTAGTAACCAGTACACATGTGTCCTAACCAGTACACATGTGAACCAGTACACATGTTTCTTGACCAGTACATACGTGTCTTGGCCAGTACACATGTGTCTTGACCAGTACACATGTGTATTGACCAGTACACACGTGTCTTGACCAGTACACATGTGTCTTGACCAGTACACACGTGTCTTGACCAGTACACACGTGTCTTGACCAGTACACACGTGTCCTGACCAGTACACATGTGTCTTGACCAGTACACATGTTTCTTGACCAGTACACACGTGTCTTGACCAGTACACATGTGTCTTGACCAGTACACATGTGTCTTGACCAGTACACATGTTTCTTGACCAGTACACATGTGTCTTGATCAGTACACACGTGTCTTGACCAGTACACATGTGTCTTGACCAGTACACATGTTTCTTGACCAGTACACACGTGTCTTGACCAGTAAACATGTGTCTTGACCAGTACACATGTTTCTTGACCAGTACACATGTGTCTTGACCAGTACACATGTGTCTTGACCAGTACACATGTTTCTTGACCAGTACACACGTGTGCTATACGTTTGTTCAGTGAAATTATGCGCTATAGAAACATAATTGTCACATACAGACATAATTATGTCATATACAGACATAATCATATCATATACAGAGATAATCATGTTATATACAGACATAATCATGTCATACACAGACATAATCATGTCATACACAGACATAATCATGTCATACACAGACATAATCATGTCATAAACAGACATAATCATGTCATATACAGACATAATCATGTCATATACAGACATAATCATGTCATACACAGACATAATCATGTCATACACAGACATAATCATGTCATACACAGACATAATCATGTCATACACAGACATAATCATGTCATACACAGACATAATCATGTCATACACAGACATAATCATGTCATACACAGACATAATCATGTCATACACAGACATAATCATGTCATACACAGACATAATCATGTCATACACAGACATAATCATGTCATACACAGACATAATCATGTCATACACAGACATAATCATGTCATACACAGACATAATCATGTCATACACAGACATAATCATGTCATACACAGACATAATCATGTCATACACAGACATAATCATGTCATACACAGACATAATCATGTCATACACAGACATAATCATGTCATATACAGACATAGTCAAACTAACATTTTTATCCTTACATTCGTATTTTACCACCTTTTCTCTCTTCTCCAAATATTTCTCTGTAACGTCAGAGTAATTCTCAACCATTTTTATTTACGATGCTCTATATCACCTTATGTATGTTACTGTAAACAACTTTACTCTGATGATTCTCAACCAGACCAAACTTCACCTAATCTTACGAAACTTAACGTGGAGTAACCTAACTTAACCTGCCCAAGCTTTACCTAATCTTATGTAACTTAACGTAACGTAACTTAACCTGCCCAAGCTTTACCTAATCTTATGTAACTTAACGTAACGTAACTTAACCTGCCCAAGCTTTACCTAATCTTATGTAACTTAACGTAACGTAACTTAACCTGCTCAAACTTAATCTAATATTATGTAAGTTAACACAACGTAGCGTAACCTAGTCTAACCTAACCAAACTTAAACTAATCTTACCAAACTTAATCCGTCTTGACGTTTCCTCTCAGACATTATCATTATTATTATCAGAGATTATTATTGACAGACCTCAATTAGTTTTACGTCTATTTTCAACTTTACTGTTCGATAAATTGCTTGATTTTCTTCTTTTTGTTGCTTAACTTGTAGTTATTTCACTTCACTCTAAATTTAAAAAAAAATATTTATGTATTACTATTATTATTATTATTATTATTATTATTATTATTATTATTATTATTATTATTATTCATTCATTCATTCACGAAATTAAAGAAATATTTCCTAACATCCCATTGGCTTTTTTGCATTACAAACTTGCACCTTTCAGCGTTTCTTCTTCCTCCCAGTTATTAAAACTGTCTATCTGCCCTATTTTTTTCATTTAAGAATTTTTTACGTTATAATCATATCTCCTTTAATTTTATTATACCTTTGAAGCTTGTCATGATTGTGACCAGCTCTACCTGGAGCTCATTACCTTTGTAATTGGTCACGATTGTGGCCAGATCTAGTTCATTGCCTTTGTAACTTGCTCAGCTATCAAAACTTTGGAGTCCAGTCCCTGGACCCATTATGTACCTCTGTAATCTTTTGACTACCACCCACAGGATGGGTATGGGGTGACTACCGCCCACAGGATGGGTATGGGGTGACTACCGCCCACAGGATGGGTATGGGGTGACTACCGCCCACAGGATGGGTATGGGGTGACTACCGCCCACAGGATGGGTATGGGGTGACTACCGCCCACAGGATGGGTATGGGGTGACTACCGCCCACAGGATGGGTATGGGGTGACTACCGCCCACAGGATGGGTATGGGGTGACTACCACCCACAGGATGGGTATGGGGTGACTACCGCCCACAGGATGGGTATGGGGTGACTACCGCCCACAGGATGGGTATGGGGTGACTACCACCCACAGGATGGGTATGGGGTGACTACCGCCCACAGGATGGGTATGGGGTGCATAATAAACATATTAAACTAACTAAAACTTTAATTTTTCTCTCTGTCAGAGTCGTTACAATAATTTTTTTTTCGGTCTCTACTCACTATACATCCTTCTCAGTTTTGGAACCAGCCTACATGAAAATTGTAGGCCGGTTCTTTACCTTCAGGTTTTTCAACCCTCTGGCTTATGATAAATTAGACACATGTGCTTCATCAGTCCATTACGAAGAAGAATAGTGAATATTAGAAGGGACTTGAGGTGATCAGTCCCTCAACCTGGAGTCGATGTAATCAGTCCATCAGTCTTAATAAGAATAAGGCATATGCACGAAGAATCGGTTTATATATTGCAGACAGGTGAGGTGAAGCAGTCGTAGGCAAATCTGTCTAATTTTCAACTTGTCGGAGTTTTGAATCGTTTATCTACATCCCTCTAGCCTGTGTTGGTGTTACAAGCTGTGCTAGGTTACCTCGAAGTTAAGACACTGCTTGTCGAAGTTAAGACACTGCTTGTCGAAGTTAAGACAGTGCTTGTCGAAGTTAAGACACTGCTTGTCAAAGTTAAGATACTGCTTGTCGAAGTTAAGACAGTGCTTGTCGAAGTTAAGACACTGCTTGTCAAAGTTAAGATACTGCTTGTCGAAGTTAAGACACTGCTTGTCGAAGTTAAGACACTGCTTGTCAAAGTTAAGACACTGCTTGTCAAAGTTAAGACACTGCTTGTCAAAGTTAAGACACTGCTTGTCGAAGTTAAGACACTGCTTGTCAAAGTTAAGACACTGCTTGTCAAAGTTAAGACACTGCTTGTCAAAGTTAAGACACTGCTTGTCAAATTTAAGACACTGCTTGTCAAAGTTAAGATACTGCTTGTCGAAGTTAAGACACTGCTTGTCAAAGTTAAGACACTGCTTGTCAAAGTTAAGACACTGCTTGTCAAAGTTAAGACACTGCTTGTCAAAGTTAAGACACTGCTTGTCGAATTTAAGACACTGCTTGTCAAAGTTAAGACACTGCCTGTCGAAGTTAAGACACTGCTTGTCAAAGTTAAGACACTGCCTGTCAAAGTTAAGACACTGCCTGTCAAAGTTAAGACACTGCCTGTCAAAGTTAAGACACTGCCTGTCAAAGTTAAGACACTGCCTGTCAAAGTTAAGACACTGCTTGTCAAAGTTAAGACACTGCTTGTCAAAGTTAAGACACTGCTTGTCGAAGTTAAGACACTGCTTGTCAAAGTTAAGACACTGCCTGTCGAAGTTAAGACACTGCTTGTCAAAGTTAAGACACTGCCTGTCGAAGTTAAGACACTGCTTGTCAAAGTTAAGACACTGCTTGTCGGAGTTAAGACACTGCCTGTCAAAGTTAAGACACTGCTTTAAAGTTGAGTGTCTGTTGTCTGTTCCATGTATACAAACAGACAACAACCTGGTGTGTTTACAGAGGTGCAGCAGCTGACCTTCCTGAAGCACCTCACGGAAGAACATTGCAATAAAGGCAGTTTTTCTGAACATTCTCATGGCATCTATAGAAAAAATTAATTTTCTTACGCCAGTGCTTATATGTTAAACTTCTTAATGTCAAGCTTCTTTATGACAAGCTTCTTTATGACAAGCTTCTTTATGACAAACTTCTTTATGACAAACTTCTTTATGTCAAGCTTCTTTATGTCAAGCTTCTTTATGTCAAGCTTCTTTATGACAAACTTCTTTATGACAAACTTCTTTATGTCAAGCTTCTTTATGACAAGCTTCTTTATGACAAGCTTCTTTATGACAAGCTTCTTTATGACAAGCTTCTTTATGTCAAGCTTCTTTATGTCAAGCTTCTTTATGACAAACTTCTTTATGACAAGCTTCTTTATGACAAGCTTCTTTATGACAAGCTTCTTTATGTCAAGCTTCTTTATGTCAAGCTTCTTTATGACAAACTTCTTTATGTCAAGCTTCTTTATGTCAAGCTTCTTTATGATAAGCTTCTTTATGTCAAGCTTCTTTATGTCAAGCTTCTTTATATCAAGCTTCTTTATGACAAGCTTCTTTATGTCAAGCTTCTTTATGTCAAGCTTCTTTATGTCAAGCTTCTTTATGACAAGCTTCTTTATGTCAAGCTTCTTTGTGACAAGCTTCTTTATGACAAGCTTCTTTATGACAAGCTTCTTTATGACAAGCTTCTTTATGACAAGCTTCTTTATGACAAGCTTCTTTATGTCAAGCTTCTTTATGACAAGCTTCTTTATGACAAGCTTCTTCATTATGTCAAGCTTTTGGATAACTTTAGGATAAGGTTAGATAAATAAGTGGGTGGGAATTGCTAATATTGAGAAAGACCTACCTAGTACGGGCCAGTAGGCCCATACAAGGCCCAGCCTCATAAAATGCATGCGACCGGTTTCACTAGTTTCTTGCCGAGTGAGTCGGCGTCTAAGTCATTCCACTTTCTGACCACCTTGAAGCCAAAGATGTGTTTCCTAACGTTTCTGTGGCTCATTTACATTCTTAACTTTCACCTGTGTCACTTCGTCCTCGATCCCCGTCTTATAAACAGTCCTTCCTGTCTCATCTATCAAGTTCTTTATATATCTTCAACGTTCTAATTGTGCCTCTATGTGTTTTTCTATTCTATAAGATGGTATAAACCTTGGTCGTTGATACTGACAATTGGTTTAAAAAGACATTTGGGCAAACACTAGGATATATTTATTGGAAAACGGTTTCGGTTTGGGACCTTGATCAAGTCCCCAGGATCGAAATGTTTTGTACCATGTCCTAGTGTTTTAGCGTCGCGTAGGTCAACTCTTTCAATTCTAGAATCATTTTTACTGTAAATCTCTACGTTTTTGTAATTTATTGACAAATTTGATAAAGTGTGATCTCCAGGTAGGTGCTGCATACTCAGTGCTAACTCTGATACATATCGTAGTCCTAAGTGATTATCTGTTAAGGTTCCTGAATGCTGTTCTAAGCTTAGTGACACTCGCATGCTATTGATTCTATCGTGTTGATGTGCGCCCGACTATACTAAACTCTGTACTTTGTTTACCTCTAGTGAAGGATCTTATTCAAGGACTGCTACCAATGTTCTTCTCAGTCTATACTTCGTGTCGGGTCTTCCTCCTTCCCTCATTTTCATAACCTAGCATTAATAAATAGCAAAAAGGCACAATACCGTGACTGGAACAATACACTAAGAGGAGCTTACGATGACGTTGGGTCCGACTTAGACCATATACAAAATCACACTAAAATTTACTGGGGATGAATTCAAGGCTGCCTATATCTGACTGTCCCTGTAATGCAGTTCCACTCGGTATTTTCCACTTTGCTCTGCATGCGCACCTAAATGTCCCACATTTCTGTACAAAATGACTCAAGAAATCGTAATGACACGATTGCAAACAAACCATACCCGCGACGGGCTGGAGTTTTGAGACTCTATGACCGCGGGTTCAATCCCGGCCGGGGGTATGGTTTTTCTGTAAAAACACTGGTTCATGCTGATAAAAAGAATCTTTAATCTTTAATATTTAATCTATACATTTACATCGATTGTGAACTGGTAAAGCAAATAGTTTTTCTCTTTCTTTCACGTCATTAATATGCACAAGGAATAGCACTCATCCCACCACTAGCCCTAGTTACTAATAAAATAATTAGTAGTCATGTCTTCTTTTCTTGATATCTTTCCTTGAGTGTCCAACACTCCATTGTAAACCAGTTATATATATATATATATATATATATATATATATATATATATATATATATATATATATATATATATATATATATATATATATATATATATATATTATATTTAACACACCGGCCGATTCCCATCAAGGCAGGGTGGCCCGAAAAACAAAAACTTTCACCATCATTCACTCCATCACTGTCTTGCCAGAAGGGTGCTTTACACTACAGTTTTTAAACTGCAACATTAACACCCCTCCTTCAGAGTGCAGGCACTGTACTTCCCATCTCCAGGACTCAAGTCCGGCCTGCCGGTTTCCCTGAATCCCTTCATAAATGTTACTTTGCTCACACTCCAACAGCACGTCAAGTATTAAAAACCATTTGTCTCCATTCACTCCTATCAAACACGCTCACGCATGCCTGCTGGAAGTCCAAGCCCCTCGCACACAAAACCTCCTTTACCCCCTCCCTCCAACCCTTCCTAGGCCGACCCCTACCCCGCCTTCCTTCCACTACAGACTGATACACTCTTGAAGTCATTCTGTTTCGCTCCATTCTCTCTACATGTCCGAACCACCTCAACAACCCTTCCTCAGCCCTCTGGACAACAGTTTTGGTAATCCCGCACCTCCTCCTAACTTCCAAACTACGAATTCTCTGCATTATATTCACACCACACATTGCCCTCAGACATGACATCTCCACTGCCTCCAGCCTTCTCCTCGCTGCAACATTCATCACCCACGCTTCACACCCATATAAGAGCGTTGGTAAAACTATACTCTCATACATTCCCCTCTTTGCCTCCAAGGACAAAGTTCTTTGTCTCCACAGACTCCTAAGTGCACCACTCACTCTTTTTCCCTCATCAATTCTATGATTCACCTCATCTTTCATAGACCCATCCGCTGACACGTCCACTCCCAAATATCTGAATACGTTCACCTCCTCCATACTCTCTCCCTCCAATCTGATATTCAATCTTTCATCACCTAATCTTTTTGTTATCCTCATAACCTTACTCTTTCCTGTATTCACCTTTAATTTCCTTCTTTTGCACACCCTACCAAATTCATCCACCAATCTCTGCAACTTCTCTTCAGAATCTCCCAAGAGCACAGTGTCATCAGCAAAGAGCAGCTGTGACAACTCCCACTTTGTGTGTGATTCTTTATCTTTTAACTCCACGCCTCTTGCCAAGACCCTCGCATTTACTTCTCTTACAACCCCATCTATAAATATATTAAACAACCACGGTGACATCACACATCCTTGTCTAAGGCCTACTTTTACTGGGAAAAAATTTCCCTCTTTCCTACATACTCTAACTTGAGCCTCACTATCCTCGTAAAAACTCTTCACTGCTTTCAGTAACCTACCTCCTACACCATACACTTGCAACATCTGCCACATTGCCCCCCTATCCACCCTGTCATACGCCTTTTCCAAATCCATAAATGCCACAAACACCTCTTTAGCCTTATCCAAATACTGTTCACTTATATGTTTCACTGTAAACACCTGGTCCACACACCCCCTACCTTTCCTAAAGCCTCCTTGTTCATCTGCTATCCTATTCTCCGTCTTACTCTTAATTCTTTCAATTATAACTCTACCATACACTTTACCAGGTACACTCAACAGACTTATCCCCCTATAATTTTTGCACTCTCTTTTATCCCCTTTGCCTTTATACAAAGGAACTATGCATGCTCTCTGCCAATCCCTAGGTACCTTACCCTCTTCCATACATTTATTAAATAATTGCACCAACCACTCCAAAACTATATCCCCACCTGCTTTTAACATTTCTATCTTTATCCCATCAATCCCGGCTGCCTTACCCCCTTTCATTTTACCTACTGCCTCACGAACTTCCCCCACACTCACAACTGGCTCTTCCTCACTCCTACAAGATGTTATTCCTCCTTGCCCTATACACGAAATCACAGCTTCCCTATCTTCATCAACATTTAACAATTCCTCAAAATATTCCTTCCATCTTCCCAATACCTCTAACTCTCCATTTAATAACTCTCCTCTCCTATTTTTAACTGACAAATCCATTTGTTCTCTAGGCTTTCTTAACTTGTTAATCTCACTCCAAAACTTTTTCTTATTTTCAACAAAATTTGTTGATAACATCTCACCCACTCTCTCATTTGCTCTCTTTTTACATTGCTTCACCACTCTCTTAACTTCTCTCTTTTTCTCCATATACTCTTCCCTCCTTGCATCACTTCTACTTTGTAAAAACTTCTCATATGCTAACTTTTTCTCCCTTACATCATCATTCCACCAATCGCTCCTCTTCCCTCCTGCACCCACTTTCCTGTAACCACAAACTTCTGCTGAGCACTCTAACACTACATTTTTAAACCTACCCCATACCTCTTCGACCCCATTGCCTATGCTCTCATTAGCCCATCTATCCTCCAATAGCTGTTTATATCTTACCCTAACTGCCTCCTCTTTTAGTTTATAAACCTTCACCTCTCTCTTCCCTGATGCTTCTATTCTCCTTGTATCCCATCTACCTTTTACTCTCAGTGTAGCTACAACTAGAAAGTGATCTGATATATCTGTGGCCCCTCTATAAACATGTACATCCTGAAGTCTACTCAACAGTCTTTTATCTACCAATACATAATCCAACAAACTACTGTCATTTCGCCCTACATCATATCGTGTATACTTATTTATCCTCTTTTTCTTAAAATATGTATTACCTATAACTAAACCCCTTTCTATACAAAGTTCAATCAAAGGGCTCCCATTATCATTTACACCTGGCACCCCAAACTTACCTACCACACCCTCTCTAAAAGTTTCTCCTACTTTAGCATTCAAGTCCCCTACCACAATTACTCTCTCACTTGGTTCAAATGCTCCTATACATTCACTTAACATCTCCCAAAATCTCTCTCTCTCCTCTGCATTCCTCTCTTCTCCAGGTGCATACACGCTTATTATGACCCACTTCTCGCATCCAACCTTTACTTTAATCCACATAATTCTTGAATTTACACATTCATATTCTCTTTTCTCCTTCCATAACTGATCATTTAACATTACTGCTACCCCTTCCTTTGCTCTAACTCTCTCAGATACTCCAGATTTAATCCCATTTATTTCCCCCCACTGAAACTCTCCTACCCCCTTCAGCTTTGTTTCGCTTAGGGCCAGGACATCCAACTTCTTTTCATTCATAACATCAGCAATCATCTGTTTCTTGTCATCCGCACTACATCCACGCACATTTAAGCAACCCAGTTTTATAAAGTTTTTCTTCTTCTCTTTTTTAGTAATTGTATACAGGAGAAGGGGTTACTAGCCCATTGCTCCCGGCATTTTAGTCGCCTCATACGACACGCATGGCTTACGGAGGAAAGATTCTTTTCCACTTCCCCATGGACAATAGAAGAAATAAAAAAAGAACAAGAGCTATTTAGAAAAAGGAGAAAAACCTAGATGTATGTATATATATATATGCATGTGCGTGTCTGTGAAGTGTGACCAAAGTGTAAGTAGGAGTAGCAAGATATCCCTGTTATCTTAGCGTGTTTATGAGACAGAAAAAGAAACCAGCAATCCTACCATCATGCAAAACAGTTACAGGTTTTTGTTTCACAGTCATCTGGCAGGACGGTAGTACTTCCCTGGGTGGTTGCTGTCTACCAACCTACTACCTACAATATATAATATATATATATATATATATATATATATATATATATATATATATATATATATATATATACAATATATATATATATATATATATATATATATATATATATATATATATATATATATATATATATATATATATTGCACTGTTTATAATTACCGTAAGAGGAATATGTCGTTTTGTATACTTTAAACTGGGTTAATAATCGCTAAACATTTATTTATAACTCGTTCATCCCGTCACCCTCAAGACCAAGTCTTCTAGATGACTGTTCATTCTCTGGTGTCGTACAAAATTTAATATCTTTTTCTTTATAAGGCAGGTTAATGATTTTTATTTATGCATTTATTTACGTGCTTCATTTCTCTTACATTGTGATGCACCTCGTCTTGGTTTATTAAATATTACTTGTCTATATAAATGAATCGTGTGTGTGTGTGTGTGTGTGTGTGTGTGTGTGTGCGCGCCCGCACGCTCACCGGGATGTGTCACGATATAAATGATACACAACACGTGTACATCACTACGTATCTTTATTAACTACAAGTGTCTCCTAGGCTGCAGGCTTCATCACTCTCATACAGGAATGAATTGCAAATCTGGAAACAGTACACGATGTAGTATAAGGTAATCAATCTATCAGGCTGATAGACTGTCTAAACTGCTTATCCACTCTGTCTACCCCAGGATTTCTTCCACTGAGGTTGAGGGACTGATTACCCCAGTTAACCTCTCCACGTCGTCTACAGTCTCTAGGATTGTAATTCATATCCGTATTCGACTGATGAATTCTCTATTTCAGTTTATTTTTTGATTACTTCGAATAAAAGACGGTTCCAGCTTGTTCTTTGATATTTCCTCTTCAGAGTTTGTCTCTTTCTCTCTCCTTACGAAAAATAAAAAAGCACAATACTGGAACAATACTAGTTAATGGTCCAAGTCGGGTCGAAACATCGTCCTACATTTCTTTCTCATATGTGCGGGTTATCTGTGCTTCTATAATTATTTCTGTCATGTTTGAATCTGTGTTTCTTGATTCATCTGTTTTCTACTCTGATTCTGATATTTTTTTTTTCACAACTCTCCATGTCCTTCTAAAAACCGTTCCTTGTTATTTTGTCTTACATTTATTATTAAATATGTTATGGATTATTTATGTCACTTGCATTTTTTTTGTTTTTCTTGGTTAAAATATAATTGATTCTGTATATATGTTTCCTTTTCATCTCCTAGTTAAAATTAGAATCATATTTTTGGTTGCTGAGGTCGAGTCACAGCTCCTGGTCCCAACTTTCATCCTGCTTGGCACTGATATACCTATAACTATTATTCCACTTCCTGACCATCCTAGGGCTGAAAAAATGGTTCCTGATATACCTGAGACTTATGTGTGTCTAATTTCCAGCTGTCCTAGTGTATGTGTTTTCTGCCTCACGAACAGTCTGTTATTGTCCACCCTATCGTGTCCTCTGAGTATTTTATATGTCGCTATCACGTCTACCCTGGCTTTTCTATCCTCTGGCGTCATCAGGTTCAGTTCCTTTATCTTCGCCTCACAGCTCATTCCCCTAACTCTGGAAGTACCCCTGGGTGGCCCGGTGGCCTGGTGGCCTGGTGGCTAAAGCTCCCGCTTCACACACGGAGGGCCCGGGTTCGATTCCCGGCGGGTGGAAACATTTCGACACGTTTCCTTACACCTGTTGTCCTGTTCACCTAGCAGCAAATAGGTACCTGGGTGTTAGTCGACTGGTGTGGGTCGCATCCTGGGGGACAAGATTAAGGACCCCAATGGAAATAAGTTAGACAGTCCTCGACGATGCACTGACTTTCTTGGGTTATCCTGGGTGGCTAACCCTCCGGGGTTAAAAATCCGAACGAAATCTTATCTAGCCTCGTAGCCTCTCCACTTCCTCTAGATTTTTATGTTTTATCACAGGGATACAGGTCTATGATTATATTTTTTGAGATCGCTGAACGCTAATATTAAGTTTTCCAAGCAAACATTCCCCACAGATGTTAGTAGATTAATGTTTACTTCTAACGATATGCTCGGCACTGTGTTTACCCCTAGGTCCATCTTCCTGAGTGACATGTAATGCTTCCTGTCTGTCTCCTTTTACAAAACTGGAGCTTCAGTTGCTGTCTTCCACATTTTTCAAAATTTTCGTATATTCACTGGCTCGTAGATTTTAGTCAGAGATTTTGTGTTCCTCTCTCAAGGTCCATGGTAACACTTTATCGGGTCCCATTGGCTTCAATGTATTTATCTTACTAATAAATTTTCTCACCTCTTCCCTGTTGTGTGTTTGATGTCAGTTATCTACTGTCTGCTGATGCTCTTGTTTACACTGATTCGTTTTCAATCGTTTGTTTAAGTCTTCACCGAATTTTTCGTTATTTTTATTTTTCCTCTCCATTCTTAGACTTTTTACTGCCGTCTTCTGATGTGGCTGTGAAGCAGTGTTTGTTCAGACTTGACTTTTGTTGCTAAGTCAGTCTCAAACTGTCACTCAGCTTCTCTTTTCATTCTAGAATATTCATTTCTGGTTCTTCTGTTCACTTCTCTGTTTTCCTCTGTCATTCAATTTCATTAATTTTTCCATGCTTTTCCTCTTCTTGTGGGTATGGAGTCCTCCTCTATCTCTGTTGTTATCAGTCAGGTACTCTGTCATCTTATTCGTTGACTTTCCTTCAAGTTCCTTTTCCCATTGTACTTCATTAATTTTATCTCTTCCAAGTTGCCGCTTCAGAAATTGGGTTTGTCTCGTCACTCCTTACGCTGGTAAATTTTCCCCTCAGTGTTTATTTCCTCAGAGAATTCCAAATTCAGTATTTCATTGTTGCTACCCCACAGAGATCTATCATTTTTTATCAGTCTCTTGTTCTTAACATATATCAGATGTACTTCTTGTAAACACAAGATTCAGTATCTTGATCTTCACATATATCAAATGCACTTGTAAATATTAGATCCAGTCTCTTGATCTTCACCAATGTCAGACGCACTTCTTGCAAATACTAGAAACAGATCCAGTCTCAGGAAGCCCCATTCATCCCCTCGTCTCTCGTGTTGTGTTCTTGACATACTGACACGAAGTTCTCTATCACTACCATCATCTTAGCCTCTCCATGAATGTGGTTCCCCGTGTGGATTCTAGTTCTCCCATGTTTAGTAGTTATTCTTTAGCTATTTGGACACTTCTTAATGCTTTTTCTTCTTGTCGAGGTTTCCTTCAGTTTGATGATGGGTTGTAGATCACTGCTATACTACTTTGGGTAACCCAGTCTTGATTTTGTCCACTGTTTATCACTCTTATCACTTCAAAACTCCAGTTGTTTCTCATTAACAGTGTAACTCTTCTCCTTCCCCAGGTTCCTCTTTCTTACTTCATTACTGGATATTCTTTCATGAATATGGAATATGTTATTATTTCAGTTTTTGTCTGTGGGATGTGCATGAGCATATGTGTGTGTGTGTGTGTGTGTGTGTGTGTGTGTGTGTGTGTGTGTGTGTACTCGCCTATTTGTATTCACCTATTTTGTGGCTGCAAGTGTCGATTCACAGCTCCTGGCTCCGCCTCTTCGCTGGGTCTACTCTCTCTCTGCTCCATGAGTTTTATTGAATCTCTTCTTTAAGCAATGTATGGATCCTGCCTCCTGCCATCACTCCAGATTGTTCCACTTTCGGACAACTTTATGACTGAAGAAATGCTTCCCAACATCCCTGTGACTCATCTGAGTTTTCAGCTTCCAGTTGTGACTCCTTCAGCTCCGGGACTAATCTTGTAAACTTTTTCACTTCCTCTAATTTCTTGACGTGCATACCTGGAGGTTACCTGGAGGTTATTCCGGGGATCAACGCCCCCGCGGCCCGGTCCATGACCAGGCCTCCCGATGGATCAGGGCCTGATCAACTAGGCTGTTACTGCTGGCCGCACGCAGTCCAACGTACGAGCCACAGCCCGGCTGATCCAGCACCCACTTGACCAGGTGTGGGTTACATACTGGTGCTGCATACTCCAATATGGGCCTGACGTACACGGTGTTATGTGTTTTAAATGACTCTTTACTTAGATGTCGAAACGCTATTCTCAGGTTTGCTAGACGCCCATATGCTGCAGCGGTTATTTGGTTGATGTGCTCCTCAGGGAATGTGTTCGGTATAATCCTCACCTCAAGATCTTTTCCTTAAGTGAGGCTGCAGCCTTTGATACCCTAGCTTGTACTCCGTCTGGGGTTTTCTTTGTCCTTCCCCAAACTTCATGGCTTTACGCTTAGTGATGTTAAACTCCAGGAGTCAGTTGTCGGACCAGGTTTGTACGTGTCTGTGTGTGTGTGAGACAGACATGCGTACGAGCAAGTTTATCAGTAAAAATACTTTAAAGGAAATATATTATATTCATATATAAAGACAATACTAAACAAAGACAACATACCATTATGTTCACTTTTGTCGTTAATCTTACTAACGAGCACATGATGTACTACAATAACATAGCGAGACGAACGATGGCGCTCGCACGAAGACACTCTCGAGGAAGTCACGAATTTCGAATTATATTTTTTACACGTTTAAAACGGAAGAGATATTCAACTCCATTAATGCAAACAATGGGAGGGTGAAGGCAATACGTATTAAAGAGACAGGAGTGCTAGGAAGATAAAACAAGACAAGAAGACAAAAGAAGATGAAGTAAAATGAAAGAAGAGGAAATAATGACGATTGGAAAACGTGAAAGAAATGGTTCATCAAACGATTGAAACGTCACACAAGTGGTGGTATGAGTGGTGGTATATATATATATATATATATATATATATATATATATATATATATATATATATATATATATATATATATATATATATATATATAAACACATGAGGGTATAATCTCTGGTGCTATATTGGGTATCCGTAGCCTCGAAGAAAAGCATAAAAGGTCTCCAGGAAGAATC
>NC_091370.1:4500048-4665048 GCF_038502225.1 Cherax quadricarinatus | reverse complement strand
AGTCACACCTGATTCTCATCTACTTTGAATTCTCTGTAACAGCTTCACATCGTCTGCAAACAGGGACACCTCTGAAACTATCTCTTCCGTCATGTCATTCACAAATACCAGAGACAAAACTGGCGCTAGGACTGGCCCTTGTGGAACTCTGCTCGTCACAGACGCCAGTTCTGATATCTCGTCACGTACTATCACTCTGTTGTTTTCCCTGTCAGGTATTTCCTGAACCATTGCAATGTCTTTCCTGTTATTCCTGCCTGCTCCTCTAGCTTTTGCACTAATTTCTTGTGCAGAACTGCGTTGAAGGCCGTCTTGCAGACCACCCCTCCCTCTCCTGTCTTACTTCTGTCACCTTGTCATAAAACTCCAGTAGCTTTGTGACGCTGGATATCTCCTCCCTGAAACCGTGCGGGTTATCATGTATAATCTCATTCGTTTCCAGGTGTTCCACCAGTCTTTTCCTAATAAGCTTCTCCATGACTTTTCATACTAAGTCAGTGACACTGGTCTGTAGTTAAATGCTACCTTCCTGTCTCCTTTCTTAAAGAGTGGAACTACATTTGCCGTATTCCACACCTTAGATAGTTACCCTATTTCGATAGATGTGTTGAAGATTGTTATTAGTGGCACACACAGTGCCTCTGCTCCCTCTCCCAGGACCCAGGGAAAGATATTGTCCGGTCCCACTGCTTTTGAGGAATCTAGCTCACTTAGCAACTTCTTCACCTCCTCCTCTGTTGTATATAATGTGTCCAGCACTTGTTATACTCTTCCATCATAGTTTGCTATAGTCCTATCTGTGTGTACTGAACACACTTCCTTGAGTCTCGTGTTGAGCTCCTCACATACTTCTTTGTCGTTTCTTGTGATCTCCCCTCTTCCGTCCTCATTCTGATTACCTGATCCTTGACTGTTATTTTTCTCTTTATGTGGCTATACGACGGCTTTGAGTCAGGTTTGGCTTTCGATGCTATATCATTCTCGTATTGCCGCAGGGCCTCCCTCCTTGTTCATGCATATTCATTTCTGAATCTTCGGCTGATCTTATTTTCCTGGGTTCTTTGTCTTCTACACTTTTTCCTTTCTCTACACCTTTGGGTGAACCAAAGGCTTGTTTTGGTTTTCCTATTGTTTCTGTTGCCCTTGGGCACGAACTCTTCTGCCTCCTTCCATTTTGTGGTCATGTATACCTTCATTTCATTTACAGTTTTTCCCACCAGTTCTCTTTCCCACTGTACGTCGTGTAGGAAGTTCCTCATTCCTGTGTAGTCCCCTCTTCTGTAGCTTGGTTTCTCCTGTCCTTCTCTTGTTGCTACAGTCTCCACTTTTAACTCTACAAGGTATTCAAAGCTCAGGACCACATGATCACTAGCTCCGAGGGGCCTTTCATGTGGGATGTTCTCAGTATCAGAACTACTCAAGGTGAGTATGAAGTCAATCCTTGCTGGTTCATCCTCTCCTCTCTCTCTTTCTGGTAGTGTCCCTGACATGTTGATGCATAAGGTTTTCCAGTACCATCTCCATCATCTTAGCCCTCCACGTTTATGGTCCCCTGTGTGGCTTAAGTTTTCCTCAGTATCCTTGTGATTGAAATCACCCACAACTAGTACTTCGCCTTACCCATATGGGTCCTTCCAGCCAACTCAGCTAGTGTGTCCACTATTGTTCTTATCATATTCTTCTATTGGCCTCCTGCTATTCTGTGGTGGGTTGTGGGAAGTATTTCTTCAGTCACAGAGTAGTCAGGAAGTGAAATAGTTTGGGAAGCGATGTAGTAAAAGCAGGATCCATTCATAGCTTTAAGCAGAGGTATTATAAAGCTCATGGTGCAGGGAGAGTGACCCAGCAGTGGCCAGTGAAGTGGCGGGGCCAGGAGCTATAAATTTACCCCTGCAACCACAACTAGGTGAGTACAACTAGGTGAATAACATTAATCACCATCATGGGACCCACTGTCTGAAGTATTCATACTATGTAGTCATGTAGTCTCCTTGCTTCCAATCTGTCCATTCCTTTCGTTTCCTCAAATCTTCATTTCTTCCGTCCAGATATCAGATCCTGAGGATCTGATATCTGGACGGGAACCAACAAGATATCAGATATCTGATATCTGGACTGAAAGATTGCGTATGTTATCCATGTGAGCTTCGTTTCCGTGAGTGTTATGATGTCAGGTGGACGACTCCATGATTCTTTCATGCCATTCCTCACATTTATTTGTTATTGTGTCTGTGCCAGTGTACCAAACTTTCAGCTTTTCTATTACTGTGGTCTGGGAGTTTGTTGGGATTGGGTTAGAGTCCTGGCACGATACTATGGGGGGGGGGGGTGTTGCTGTGAGGGTGGCAATTGTGGTGGTGGGGTGGGGACTGTGAGTTCAGTGTGTGGGTTGTTTTAAGTTAGTTTGCTTGGTTGCAAACGGGTTGTTGGGGTTAAGGGTCTTTTGTATGTGTTTCTGAGGGAGGCTGTGTTTGTTCTTCCTCCTGAGTCTGGGTTCCCTTCCCCATCTCTTGGCTCTCTTTCCTGCTCCTTGAATCTTTGAATCCTCTCTCTCAATTTCTTCTTGTGTTCTGTCATGGTCGAGGTACACCTGCTGGTCTTGTAATTTGTTGAGTCTTTTAGTCATGCTTTCTTTTACAGGATCCTATTTCGAACCATTTCTGACCTGAAAATCAATTTGACTGGACGGTTTCTTTCCAATGCAAACCTTCCTTATTCTCTGAAAATTTATCAGCTGTGTTATGTCTTCCTCTTCTATTTTTTCATGATATTTTCAACCCCTTTTTCCTACCACTGTCTTTATCGGTTTCCCCTTCGGCTTCCCGAAGCCCATGAACAAAGATTAACCTCTCCCTTTCATCCTCCCATCGCATTTCCCTTCGTATCTCATGATGCAATTTAAGTATCTCCATTGCTGCCTTCCTTAACATCTCATGGAACGCTCGATGGTCTCATAACGCCTCTGCAGGGGACCTATCTCCTTCCCTTCCTTCAGTCCACTCACTGGTTGCTGATGTCCCTGTTCGTGATGTCATACCTGTTCTGCTTTCTCGGTTCTTTAACCCATTTCAGCATTTTCAGTTCTTGCTCTAAGATCTGTCCACCTTGTCGATTCCTCTTAGTATTTTATATGTTGTTATTATGTCCACTTTATCTTTCCTGTCCTCTAGTGTCATCAAGTCAATTTCCCTTAACCTCTCCTCGTAGGACATTTCCCTTAACTCTGGGACTAGTCTTGTTGCAAACCTTCGCACTTTCTGTAATTTCCTTACGTGCTTAGCTAGGTGTGGGTTCCAAACTGGTGCTGCATACTCCAACATGGGCCTAACGTACACAGTGAACAGGGTCCTGAACGATTCCTTATTGAGATGCCGTAATGCTATTCCTAAGTTTGCTAGGCACCCATACGTTGCAGCAGTTATATGGTTGATGTGCACCTCAGGAGATGTGCTCGGTGTTATGCTCACCAAAAGATCCTTTTCCTTAAGTGAGGTTTGTAGTTTTGGCCCTCAAGGCCGTATTCTGTCTGCGGTCTTCTCTGACCTTCCCCATTCTTCATGACTTTGCACTTGGTGGGGTTGAACTCCAGGATCCAGTTGTTAGACAAGGCATGTAGCCTGTCCAGATCCCTTTATAGTCCTCCCTGGTCCTCCTGCGACTGGATTCTCATTAACTTCACATCGTCTGCAGACACACTTCTGAGTGTATCCCTTCCATCATGTCGTTCACATATACTAGAAACAGCACCGGTCCTAGGACTGATCCCTGTGAAATCCCGCTTGTCACAGGCGCCAAATCTGACACCTCGTTATGTATCATGACTCGCTGTTGCCTTCCTGTCAGGTATTCTCTGATCCATTGCGGTGCCTTCCCTGTTATCCCTGCCTGGTCTTTCAGTTTTTTTCACTAGTCTCTTGTGTGGAGCTGTGTCTCAAGCCTTTTTACAGTCCAAGAAAATGCAATGTACCCATCCCTCTCTCTCTTGTCTTACTGCTGTCACCTTGTCGTATAAGTCCAGGTTTGTGATACAGGATTTCCCGTCCTTGAAACCGTGCTGGTTATCGCAGATAAGCTCATTCCTTTCTAGGTGCTCCACCACTCTCCATGAATTTGCATACTTTGCATGTTAGTGATACTGGTCTGTAGTTTAATTCTGCATGTCTGTCTCCTTTTTTAAAAACTGGGACTACATTTGCTGTCTTCCATACCTCAGGTAGTCGCCCTGTTTCGATAGATGTTGAAGATTGCTGTTAGTGGTACACAGAGCGCCTCTGCTCCCTCTCTCAAGGCGCACAGAGAGATGTTAAATGCACCCCATATGTGTGTGTGTGTGTGTGTGTGTGTGTGCAATCATTTAGGAAAACTAAAACAACAACTTGAAGAAATATAGCCTGAAATTAGATTTGCTGTGGAATTATTCTTTGATTTAAGTTGAATAACCTATGAAGAAAATAACAAAAGAACTGACACAATACAACCAGTCTAGCACCACCAGTCTAACTCGGCTTTTTAGCTAACAAACACGTACTCCTTCACAGTGTTGAGCTTCTGTGTACTCTGTGGGAGACAGCGTTTCAGGTTCTGAAAAAAGTGGGACTTGACACATAATGACCTGGAAAACGCAAATGTGACTTATTTGAGATGAGGTCAGGTGAGCCTCACTTGCGTTTTACAGGTCACCGTGTGTCACACCCTGTATGTTAATCCCTGTATGTTAGAAGTGATCAAATTCCCACTACCGAAACTTTTCTAGTATGTCGTAGTGTTTGGTCACGTGTCGGATCATTAAGTTAACTTGGGGTTTTCTAACAGACAAGCACACTCAAGGTTGTAACACCTTGTGTGGCAGGTCATGCGGGTATCTCACCCTCTTAAACTTCTACTATCAAGTTACATTTACTTGTGGCTATTTTATATATATATATATATATATATATATATATATATATATATATATATATATATATATATATATATATATATATATATATATATATATATATATAAACACTGATCTCTTCGCATGCTCTCGCGAATTCCTTGCATATATATATATATATATATATATATATATATATATATATATATATATATATATATATATATATATATATATATATATATATATATATATGCAAGGAATTCGCAAGAGCAGGCGAAATACACACAAACACTGATCTCTGGCTGAAGGAGACTCGAACCTACGATCCTTGGAACAAGGTACGCAGTGGTATACCATTCTCACCACTCTGGACCAATACCTTGGCGTCCAGCTTGCGCTAGACTTTGATCCAAGGCAGCCAGCTTTCAGTGTTTGTGTATATTTCGGCTGCTCTTGCCAATTCCTTGCATTGTTAAAATCTCTAGTAAAACTGATGCATGCAGGGGATGAGATGAAAAGCTGTAAGCCTTCTCCCCTGAAAGCTGGCTGCCTTGGATCAAAGTCTAGCGCAAGCTGGACGCCAAGGCATTGGTCCAGTGTGGTGAGAATGGTATAGCACTGCGTACCTTGTTCCAAGGTTCGTAGGTTCGAGTCTCCTTCAGCCAGAGATCAGTGTTTGTATAAATATATATATATATATATATATATATATATATATATATATATATATATATATATATATATATATATATATATATATATTTATTATCACACTGGCCGATTCCCACCAAGGCAGGGTGGCCCGAAAAAGAAAAACTTTCACCATCATTCACTCCATCACTGTCTTGCCAGAAGGGTGCTTTACACTACAGTTTTTAAACTGCAACATTAACACCCCTCCTTCAGAGTGCAGGCACTGTACTTCCCATCTCCAGGACTCAAGTCCGGCCTGCCGGTTTCCCTGAACCCCTTCATAAATGTTACTTTGCTCACACTCCAACAGCACGTCAAGTATTAAAAACCATTTGTCTCCATTCACTCCTATCAAACACGCTCATGCATACCTGCTGGAAGTCCAAGCCCCTCGCACACAAAACCTCCTTTACCCCCTCTCTCCAACCTTTCCTATATATATATATATATATATATATATATATATATATATATATATATATATATATATATATATATATATATATATATATATATATATATATATGACAGTGGCAACATCTTCACGGAAACAACTCACTGACGTCTCACGTTTAGAAATTACTGATCAATTTTAACAGATCCCTTTATATACCACAATCTGAGACACTACAGAGTGCCACACTATACTACAGAGTGCCACACTATACTACAGAGTGCCACACTATACTACAGAGTGCCACACTATACTACAGAGTGCCACACTATACTACAGAGTGCCACACTATACTACAGAGTGCCACACTATACTACAGAGTGCCACACTATACTACAGAGTGTCACACTACACAGTGTGGCACAAGGTTTTCCTTATTTTGTTCTTTACATGCTATTCTCTCTCCTCTCATCGAGTATAATATACTCTCTCCCATATTCTTGAAGCACTTTATATATAGGTTATTTTATTTACCGAATTCTTATAGACTCCTATCTCCGTCTTCTCGGAAATTTACGAAATGTAGACAATTTTCCGTATGACTTAATTCATACGAAAAAAGAAAGAACACTACAGCAGGCCTACTGGCCCATGCGAGGCAGGTCCAAGTCTCCTACCGGCTTAAGACAATGCCCCAACCTAGTCAGGTCAGGTTCCATTCACTTAAGGAAGGAGCACGGCACCTGACCTAGCAGCACAAACTAGTCAGGTCCAACTCACACCCACCCGCACCCACTTATAAGAACATAAGAACATAAGAACGAAGGAACACTGCAGAAGGCCTACTGGCCCATGCGAGGCAGGTCCAAGTCTCCTACCGGCTTAAGCCAATGCACCCAACCTAGTCAGGTCAGGTCACATTGACTTAAGGGAGGAACACGGCAACCGACCTGGTAGCACAAGCTATCAGGTCTAACTCACACCCACCCACATCTACTCATGTATTTATCCAACCTATTTTTAAAGCTACACAACGTTCTGGCCTCTATAACGGTACTTGGGAGTTTGTTCCACTCATCCACAACTCTATTACCAAACCAGTACTTTCCTATATCCTTCCTGAATCTGAATTTTTCCAACTTAAAACCATTGCTGCGAGTCCTGTCTAGGCTAGATATTTTCAGCACACTATTTACATCCCCTTTATTTATTCCTGTCTTCCATTTATACACCTCAATCATATCCCCCCTAATTCTACGTCTTTCTAGAGAGTGCAGTTTCAGGGCCCTTAGTCTATCCTCATAGGGAAGGTTTTTGATACATGGGATCAACTTTGTCATCCTCCTTTGTACATTTTCCAGAGAATTTATATCCATTCTGTAATACGGTGACCAAAACTGTGCAGCATAATCTAAATGAGGCCTAACCAAGGATGTATAGAGTTGAAGAACAACCTGAGGACTCCTATTATTTATGCTTCTTGATATGAAGCCAAGGATTCTATTAGCTTTATTGCGAACACTTATGCACTGTTGTCTTGGTTTCAGATTACTGCTAACCAGAACTCCTAAATCTTTTTCGCAATCCGTAATATTAAGATCTACATTATTTAGTTTATATGTGGCATGGTTATTGTCCTGTCCAACATTTAGAACTTTGCATTTGTCTATATTAAACTGCATCTGCCACTTCTCCGACCACTGCATCAGTCTATTCAAATCTTCCTGGAGTGCTCGAATGTCCTCGTCAGAATGAATTCGACGGCCTATTTTGGTGTCATCGGCAAACTTGCCGATGTCGCTCTTTATGCCCTCATCTATGTCGTTTATGTAGATTGTGAACAGCAGGGGGCCCAATACTGACCCCTGTGGAACACCGCTCGTGACACTTCCCCACTCTGATTTCTCCCCATTTATGCAAACTCTCTGCTGCCTATTTGTCAACCATGCCTCTATCCAGGAAAAAATTTCTCCTATTCCATGTGCTTTAATTTTCCTCAATAGTTTCTGATGTGGGACCCTGTCAAAAGCCTTACTGAAGTCCATATACACAATATCATATTCATTACCATGATCTACCTCCTCAAATACCTTAGTGAAAAAAGTTAATAAATTCGTAAGGCAGGAACGCCCCTTTGTAAAACCATGCTGAGATTCGTTGATTAATTTATGCTTTTCAAGGTGGCTACGAACTGCCTCGGCAATTATTGATTCCATAAATTTTCCCACTATGGAGGTTAGGCTTATTGGTCTATAGTTCGAAGCTAAGGACCTGTCACCTGTTTTGAAAATAGGTATCACATTTGCCATTTTCCACTTATCTGGCAACATGCCAGTTTGTAGTGATATGTTGAAAAGATTAGCCAAAGGTGTGCTAAGCTCCTCTTTACATTCCTTTAGAACCCTTTCATACAGTTCATCAGGGCCTGGGGATTTGTTAGGTTTTAATTTATCTATTTGCCTAAGGACCATGTCACTTGTGACCCTAATAGTGCACAGTTTATTATCGTCCTGTTCTACATAATTTATCATTACTGGAATATCGCTGGTATCCTCCTGTGTAAAAACTGAGAGGAAGTATGTGTTAAAAATGCTACACATTTCCTTATCACTGTCAGTGAGCTGACCCGAGGAACTTTTGAGTGGGCCTATCTTGTCCCTGATCTTACTTCTATATACCTGAAAGAATCCTTTTGGGTTAGTCTTCGATTCTCTTGCAACTTTAACCTCATAATCTCTTTTTGCTTTTCTAATTCCCTTTTTTATTTCTCTCTTTAACTGAATATATCGATTTCTCGATTGCCCCTCTCCTCTTTTGATTTGCCTATATATGCCTCTCTTTTGACCAATCAGATATTTTAATCTATTGTTCATCCATTTAGGATCATTTTTGTTTGATCTGATTTCCCTATTTGGAACATAATTTGACTGAGCAGCTAGAACTATGCTCTGGAAAGCATCATATCGGCAACCATCACCACCTACCTGACCCTTAGTCAGGTCATTCCAGTTCAGCCCACCTAAGTAATTTTTCAGTCCTATGAAATCAGCCAAGCGAAAGTCAGGGACGGAGACTTGATTGCGATTATTAGGGGAATTCCATGATATATTAAAACTGAGTGATTTGTGATCACTTTCCCCAAGCTCATCATTAACCTCAAGATTATTAATTAGTGTTTCCCTACTGGCAAGAACCAAGTCAAGGAGGTTATTTCCCCTAGTTGGCTCTGTCACAAACTGTTTTAAAAAACAATCCTGGATCGTATCAAGAAAGTCACCTGACTCTAAATTTCCTGTCAAATTGCTCCAGTCAATCTGTCTATAGTTGAAATCTCCCATTAGCACAACATTTTCGTGTGTAGATGCCTTACGAATTTCGTCCCATAGAAGTTTACTGCACTCCCTATCAAGATTTGGGGCCCTGTAAATCACACCCAAAATTAGTTTTTCTCGGCCCTCGAGAAGCTGTAACCAAACAGATTCAGTGGCTGACGCTTCTAATTTAATATCTTGTCTAACACAACAATTTAAATTGTCTCTGACATACATCGCTACTCCACCACCTTTCCTGTTGACCCTGTCAGTGTGGAATAATTTATAGCCTTGTATGTGACATTCAGAGGGCATCTCTCTATATTTCAGATTGAGCCAGGTCTCTGTTATAGCAATAATATCTATGTTTCCTGCACTTGCAATTAATCTTAGCTCATCTATCTTATTTCTTACACTCCTGCTATTAGTATAGTAAACCTTAAGGGAGCTAGTCCCTTGCTGCCCTCTGCTGTCCCCCTTTGTTTGCTGACCTGATCTATTGTCTTTATTTATAACTTCATGCTGAATGCCTTTTATACATTTACTGTTTCCAACCCAAGTGTTGCAACCTGCTTGTTTCCCACAGTCACCCATACCTCTATCTTCCATCAGTTTAAAATCATAGGCATTTCACCAATGGCCTTCTCAATCGAGTCTGCAAGTGCTACCACCCCAGCCCCAGAGAGATGTACCCCATCCCTTGCATACATATCATGTTTGCCATAAAAGTTGTTCCAGTTGTCAATGAATGGGATTGCAAGTTCCTTGCAGTATCTGTCTAGCCAGCAATTTACACCAATTGCCCTAGACAACCATTCATTTCCTACTCCCCTTCTAGGCAAGATGCTACATATGATTGGGATCCCTCCCTTAGACTTAATGAAATCTATAGCTGACCTGTACTTATCTAGCAGCTCTTCTCTCCTACCCTTCCCAATATCATTTCCACCAGCACTGAGACAGATAATGGGCTTGTTCCCATTACCTGACATGATATTATCCAGCCTGTTGACAATGTCCCCAACACCAGCTCCAGGGAAGCACACTCTATCTCTCATTTTCTTATTCCTATTACAAAAAGCACGGTCAATATATCTTACCTGAGAGTCACCAACCACAAGAATGCGCTTACCTCCATTAGCAGGGGCAGTAGTACCCTTACCTTCACTGGCCACTGAAGTACATTCATCCTGAAGAACAGAGAAGCGATTTCCTACCTTCAGATCTTCACTCTTAACTTTCCTTACTCTGATGCGCCTTCCATCACTGTGAACCACTCCCACTTGTAGCAGGTGCTGGACTGCACCTCACTGCTGGTAGCCGTTGCTACCTCCCCAACTACAGCCTCCTCACAGCGAGAGACAGACTGCACCTCACTTGAAGCCTCATTCCCCACAACTCCAGCCACCTCACACTCTCTCCCAGACCCATTGAGGTGGACCTTCAGCCTCCTAATCTCCTCCTGGAGAAGCAAGACCTCCTCCTTCAACTCTCCAACCTCAATTTTTAAAACACTGCAGAAGCAAGCCATGCTTTGTAACCGTCCACACTAATCCCCAAAGCAGCTCAGGGTCTGTGACCTCACGTGACGACTGACCACTGACGACTTATGCATTTATCTAACCTATCTTTAAAATAACACAATGTTTTAGCCTCTATAACTGTATTCGGGAGCTTGTTCCACTCATCCACAACTCTATTACCAAACCAGTGCTTTCCTATATCCTTCCTGAATCTGAATTTTTCCAACTTACAGCCTCCTACGAGTGAAACGCTGTAGTTAACTGCAGTGTTAAGGTACACTGAGAGTCGTGGCTGGTAACATCTGCCGTCTCTCTTGTTGCTTCTTAAAAGCCGCACTGAATGAGAATTATTATTGCTCAGGAGTAATATGTTTTATATTCTGTGTCCGCGTGTGAACTGACTACAGACATTCACTGTAGCTAGCTGTTCCAGTGGATAACGCGACGGTCTAGAGTTTTGTGACTTTCTGATCGCGGGTTCTAACTCCACCAGTGGTATGGTTTGTTTGCAATCGTGTCATTACGATTTCGTGAGTCAAACACTCACTGGCACAGTGCCACCAACACTCACTGACACAGTACCAGCAACACTGACACAGTACCACCAACACTCACTGGCACATTACCACCAACACTGTTGATAAATTAGACACATGTGCAACTCTTGGATATCTTTATTGAGGAAACGTTTCGCCACACAGTGGCTTCATCAGTCCATACGTAGGAGAAACTTGAAGAACCTGTCAGACACTGCAACTTCTTGGGATCTTAATACTTAGGAATTCTTAGCTTGCCTAATTCTTGGGCACGACCTACTTCCACATTGAACAAATGTGACACCACCTATGACTGCTGCACCTCTCCTGCCATACGGTTTATAAGCTGCTTCTCCGCTCATATGCCGTATTCTATTCAAGATTGATGGACTGAACACATCGACTCAAGGTTGAGGGACTGATTACCTCATTCTCCTCCTGTTCTTCAAGTTTCTCCTACGTATGGACTGACGAAGCCACTGTGTGGCGAAACGTTTCCTCAATAAAGATACCCAAGAGTTGCACATGTGTCTAATTTATCAAGATGTCGGTTCTCTGAACCATTCATCTACAAACCACCAACACTCACTGACACAGTACCATCAACACTCACTGACACAGTACCATCAACACTCACTGACACAGTACCACCAACACTCACTGACACATTACCACCAACACTCACTGACACAGTACTACCAACACTGACACAGTACCATCAACACTCACTGACACAGTACCACTAACACTCACTAACACAGTACCACCAACACTGACACAGTACCATCAACACTCACTGACACAGTACCATCAACACTCACTGACACAGTACCACTAACACTCACTGACACAGTACCACCAACACTGACACAGTACTATCAACACTCACTGACACAGTACCATCAACACTCACTGACACAGTGCCACCAACACTCACTGACACAGTACCATCAACACTTACTGGCACACTACTATCAACACTGACACAGTACCACCAACACTCACTGACACAGCCCCATCAACACTCACTGACACAGTACCACCAACACTCACTGACACAGTACCACCAACACTCACTGGCACAGTACCACCAACACTCACTGACACAGTACCATCAACACTCACTGACACAGTACCACTAACACACACTGACACAGTACCACCAACACTGACACAGTACCATCAACACTCACTGACACAGTACCACTAACACTGACACAGTACCACCAATACTGACACAGTACCATCAACACTCACTGACACAGTGCCATCAACACTCACTGACACAGTACCACTAACACTCACTGACACAGTACCACCAACACTGACACATACCATCAACACTCACTGACACAGTACCATCAACACTGACACGGTACCACCAACACTCACTGACACAGTACCATCAACACTCACTGACACAGTACCACCAACACTCACTGACAGCCCCATCAACACTCACTGGCACACCACTATCAACACTGAGATAGTACCATCAACACTCACTGACACAGTACCATCAACACTCACTGACACAGTACCATCAACACTCACTGACACAGTACCATCAACACTCACTGACACAGTACCACCAACACTCACTGACACAGTACCACCAGCACTCACTGACAGTACCACTAACACACACTAACACAAGAGTCCCACAATTCATAGCAACATCTAGCAACTTACACTTTCGTAGCTTACACTTTCGTAGCTTACACTCTCGTAACTAACACTATCGCTCCTCCTCAGGTTCACCTTTCCTGACGGAACTCCCGCAGTCTTCACCTTTGTGGCCGATGAGCTTGGTTATCGTGTGGAGTCTTCCCTCATACCCACACCCCATCCTCTCCCAGCCCACGCCATCGCCCAGATCGAGTTCGCCCGTCAGCAAAAAGCTCAGGGAGGTGCGCCGGGCGCTAAACGGTACGGCTCTTAAAACGTCTAATTTTTCTTCGCCTTCATGTTATTCCTGTGATGTGTCACCTGCTGCAGATAGCAAAGCCTACCTGCTGTAGACAGAAGGCGACTAAGGCCCTCTGCTGCAGACAGCCAATGTTACTCTACAAGCACCTCGTAGCTCACACAAGTTCCAACAGTCGTGCTGTTTTATCGACAAGTTTGTAGCCTGAATCCAGTAGTGTTATCCTGCAGTAACCTACTTCCGTCTCTTTATTGTTAACGCAAAATTATCCAATAAAAAACAGAAGTAAAAATGTATTTTTATTAAATTCTTTAGAGGGATTCATATTTTTTTGACACATCAACCGTTTCCCACCAAGGCAGAGTGACCCGAAAAAAAGAAACACTTTAATCATCACTCACTCCATCACTGTCTCGCCAGAGGCGTGCCAACGCTACAGGTCAAGAAACTGCAACATATCTCCACCCCTCCTTTAAATATCCCGCACACTGGAGAAAAACCTATGATGGGGTGTAGTGTAGTGTTGTGATGTATATTGTGTAGTGTTATGATGTATATTGTGTAGTGTTATGATGTATATTGTGTAGTGTAGTGTTATGATGTATATTGTGTAGTGTAGTGTTATGATGTATATTGTGTAGTGTTATGATGTATATTGTGTAGTGTAGTGTTGTGATGTATATTGTGTAGTGTAGTGTTATGATGTATATTGTGTAGTGTTATGATGTATATTGTGTAGTGTAGTGTTGTGATGTATATTGTGTAGTGTAGTGTTGTGATGTATATTGTGTAGTGTAGTGTTGTGATGTATATTGTGTAGTGTAGTGTTGTGATGTATATTGTGTAGTGTAGTGTTGTGATGTATATTGTGTAGTGTTGTGATGTATATTGTGTAGTGTTATGTATATTGTGTAGTGTTGTGATGTATATTGTGTAGTGTAGTGTTGTGATGTATATTGTGTAGTGTAGTGTTATGATGTATATTGTGTAGTGTAGTGTTATGATGTATATTGTGTAGTGTTATGATGTATATTGTGTAGTGTAGTGTTGTGATGTATATTGTGTAGTGTAGTGTTGTGATGTATATTGTGTAGTGTAGTGTTGTGATGTATATTGTGTAGTGTTGTGATGTATATTGTGTAGTGTTATGTATATTGTGTAGTGTTGTGATGTATATTGTGTAGTGTTGTGATGTATATTGTGTAGTGTTATGTATATTGTGTAGTGTTGTGATGTATATTGTGTAGTGTAGTGTTGTGATGTATATTGTGTAGTGTAGTGTTGTGATGTATATTGTGTAGTGTAGTGTTGTGATGTATATTGTGTAGTGTAGTGTTGTGATGTATATTGTGTAGTGTTATGATGTATATTGTGTAGTGTAGTGTTGTGATGTATATTGTGTAGTGTAGTGTTGTGATGTATATTGTGATGTATATTGTGTAGTGTTGTGATGTATATTGTGTAGTGTAGTGTTGTGATGTATATTGTGTAGTGTAGTGTTGTGATGTATATTGTGTAGTGTAGTGTTGTGATGTATATTGTGTAGTGTAGTGTTGTGATGTATATTGTGTAGTGTAGTGTTGTGATGTATATTGTGTAGTGTAGTGTTGTGATGTATATTGTGTAGTGTAGTGTTGTGATGTATATTGTGTAGTGTAGTGTTGTGATGTATATTGTGTAGTGTTGTGATGTATATTGTGTAGTGTTGTGATGTATATTGTGTAGTGTTGTGATGTATATTGTGTAGTGTAGTGTTGTGATGTATATTGTGTAGTGTAGTGTTGTGATGTATATTGTGTAGTGTAGTGTTGTGATGTATATTGTGTAGTGTAGTGTTGTGATGTATATTGTGTAGTGTAGTGTTGTGATGTATATTGTGTAGTGTAGTGTTGTGATGTATATTGTGTAGTGTAGTGTTGTGATGTATATTGTGTAGTGTAGTGTTGTGATGTATATTGTGTAGTGTAGTGTTGTGATGTATATTGTGTAGTGTAGTGTTGTGATGTATATTGTGTAGTGTTGTGATGTATATTGTGTAGTGTTGTGATGTATTTTGTGTAGTGTTGTGATGTATATTGTGTAGTGTAGTGTTGTGATGTATATTGTGTAGTGTAGTGATGTATATTGTGTAGTGTTGTGATGTATATTGTGTAGTGTAGTGTTGTGATGTATATTGTGTAGTGTTGTGATTTATATTGTGTAGTGTTGTGATGTATATTGTGTAGTGTTGTGATGTATATTGTGTAGTGTTGTGTTGTGATGTATATTGTGTAGTGTTGTGATGTATATTGTGAAGTGTTGTGATGTATATTGTATAGTGTTGTGATGTATATTGTGTAGTGTTGTGATGTATATTGTGTAGCGTTGTGATGTATATTGTGTAGTGTTGTGATGTATATTGTGTAGTGTAGTGTTGTGATGTATATTGTATAGTGTTATGATGTATATTGTGTAGTGTTGTGACGTATATTGTATAGTGTTGTGATGTATATTGTGTAGTGTTGTGATGTATATTGTGTAGTGTAGTGTTGTGATGTATATTGTGTAGTGTTGTGATGTATATTGTGTAGTGTTGTGATGTATATTGTGTAGTGTTGTGATGTATATTGTGTAGTGTTGTGATGTATATTGTGTAGTGTTGTGATGTATATTGTGTAGTGTTATGATGTATATTGTGTAGTGTTGTGATGTATATTGTGTAGTGTTGTGATGTATATTGTGTAGTGTAGTGTTGTGATGTATATTGTATAGTGTTATGATGTATATTGTGTAGTGTTGTGATGTATATTGTGTAGTGTTGTGATGTATATTGTGTAGTGTAGTGTTGTGATGTATATTGTATAGTGTTATGATGTATATTGTGTAGTGTTGTGATGTATATTGTGTAGTGTTGTGATGTATATTGTGTAGTGTTGTGATGTATATTGTGTAGTGTTGTGATGTATATTGTGTAGTGTTGTGATGTATATTGTATAGTGTTATGATGTATATTGTGTAGTGTTGTGATGTATATTGTGTAGTGTTATGATGTATATTGTGTAGTGTTGTGATGTATATTGTGTAGTGTAGTGTTGTGATGTATATTGTGTAGTGTTGTGATGTATATTGTGTAGTGTTATGATGTATATTGTGTAGTGTTGTGATGTATATTGTGTAGTGTAGTGTTGTGATGTATATTGTATAGTGTTATGATGTATATTGTGTAGTGTTGTGATGTATATTGTGTAGTGTAGTGTTGTGATGTATATTGTGTAGTGTTGTGATGTATATTGTGTAGTGTAGTGTTGTGATGTATATTGTGTAGTGTTGTGATGTATATTGTGTAGTGTTGTGATGTATATTGTGTAGTGTTGTGATGTATATTGTGTAGTGTAATGTTGTGATGTATATTGTGTAGTGTAGTGTTGTGATGTATATTGTGTAGTGTTGTGATGTATATTGTGTAGTGTAGTGTTGTGATGTATATTGTATAGTGTTATGATGTATATTGTGTAGTGTTGTGATGTATATTGTGTAGTGTAGTGTTGTGATGTATATTGTATAGTGTTATGATGTATATTGTGTAGTGTTGTGATGTATATTGTGTAGTGTTGTGATGTATATTGTGTAGTGTAGTGTTGTGATGTATATTGTGTAGTGTTGTGACGTATATTGTATAGTGTTGTGATGTATATTGTGTAGTGTTGTGACGTATATTGTGTAGTGTTATGATGTATATTGTGTAGTGTTGTGACGTATATTGTATAGTGTTATGATGTATATTGTATAGTGTTGTGACGTATATTGTATAGTGTTGTGATGTATATTGTGTAGTGTGACGTATATTGTATAGTGTTGTGACGTATATTGTATAGTGTTGTGACGTATATTGTATAGTGTTGTGACGTATATTGTATAGTGTTGTGACGTATATTGTATAGTGTTGTGACGTATATTGTATAGTGTTGTGACGTATATTGTATAGTGTTGTGACGTATATTGTATAGTGTTGTGACGTATATTGTATAGTGTTGTGACGTATATTGTGTAGTGTTGTGACGTATATTGTATAGTGTTGTGACGTATATTGTGTAGTGTTGTGACGTATATTGTATAGTGTTGTCTTGTGATTTCGTTCCAATCACAGTATTGTAACTCTTAATTCATTCTTATTCTAAATTAACCCAACTTTACAAACCACATTTAACTTCTCTACGTTTTCACGTCACGAAAGAGGAAAAGTTAACAATTATTGTAAACGTTGTTTAAGACGTCACAACAACAATAATCTTTATTTGTACAATCACATGATACAACTTGGGAAAAAAATTTCCCCCAGGATGCCACCCACACCAGTCGACTAACAACCAGGTACCTACTTACTACTAGGTGAACATATACAGCAGGTGTCTTAAGGAAACACGTTCCAATGTTTCCACCCATACCGGGGATCGAACCACGGACCTCAGTATGTGAACCGAGTGCGCTACCAACTATAGTTACACACGAAAGTCTAGAGGAATCACAAAGACAGGTCTTCGACTTTCTAGTCCCTATCGTCGATTTTGTAACTTTCTCTACACATAGACATAAGATAAGAGGAAGACTGCAGTAGGCCTACTGGCCCATGCTAGGCACGACCTTCATTACAGTGAAAGGCACAAGAGTTTTAAATCATCTAAGAATATGATTAATGATGTAAGTGCAGTAACATAGAACAGTGACATTTGATGAGTCTACTTCCGGAGCCCGGCCTTGGGCCAGGCTCGTATGGTGCTTGCCTGGTCAGTCTGGCTGTTACTGTTGGTGGTTTGTTGGCAGACATATTCATTATAGTCTAGTTGATTTGGCACTTAGTGGATTTAGGTTAGGTAAGGTTTGTCAGGAAACAGGACAAGTGTTTCCTAATGCGGGTCTGAGTCACATGATGATCCGCCGCTGGAGTTTTTGGTAATCTGAAAGAAGCCTTCCACTGGCTTACCAATCCACCGCTTAAAAAAATTATGGTGCAGATACTTATCCAGAGGACAAGGAACATCAAATACGTCACATAAGTCTGACGTACTCATTTCTTTGACGTCTGTGTCACATTTCAAGCATTACTCTCTCCTCTATATCACTGTTTTGCTTTTCAACAAGTCAAAGATCTCTGTGCTACCACATTTTCCTAGTAATTGAGAAAGGAAAATGTTCTCCTGCCATCCTGTACGACTCTCGTTAGGCCTCATTTAGATTATGCTGCACAGTTTTGGTCACAACATTACAGAATGGATATAAATGCTCTGGAAAACGTACAAAGGAGGATGACAAAGTTGATCCCATGTATCAGAAATCTTTCCTATGAGGATAGACTGAGGCACTGAATCTGCACTCTCTAGAAAGGCGTAGAATTAGGGGGGATATGATCGAGGTGTATAAATGGAAAACAAGAATTAATAAAGGGGATGTAAATAGCGTGTTAAAAATATCTAGCATAGACAGGACTCGCAGCAATGGTTTTAAATTGGAAACATTCAGATTCAGGAAAGATATAGGAAAGCACTGGTTTGGTAATAGAGTTGTGGATGAGTGGAACAAACTCCCGAGTACCGTCATAGAAGCTAAGACGCTGTGTGGTTTTAAAAATAGGTTGGATAAATACATGAGTGGGTGTGGGTGAGTGTGAGTTGGACCTGACTAGCTTGTGCTACTAGGTCAGATGCCGTGCTCCTCCCTTAAGTGACGTGTCTGACCTCACTAAGTCAAGGCATTGGCTTAAGCCAGTGGGAGAATTGGACCTGCCTCGCATATGCCAGTAGGCCTGTTGCAGTGTTCCTTCCATCCTATGTTCTTATCAATCTAGGATATAACGTAAAGCAATGTCGACCCTTCAAGGTGCCTTACACGGCTCTACACCCAACACATCACAAACTTCTCTACTTGTTCTTGGGTCAGATAATATTATATCCCATTTACCAGGAGAAGTATGCAGTAATAATAGTAATAACGATAATAATAATAATGCTACTATTACTACTACTACTACTACTAATAATAATAATAAAAATAATAAGAGCGATAATAATAAAAATAATAAAATTCTTGAAAATACTAGAGCATAAACTCCATTCAAAAGTCTCCTCAGGTTTTAATACATAACCAAATGATTTAAATATCAGACAACAAAAAGCCCACTGTGTGGGCGAAACGTTGTCAATAAAGGATCACATTAAACTGCATAGGTGTTTATGTTTCCATTGTGTCGGTATTTTATACCATTTATTTTCATCAATGTCAATCCCGGAATTAATATTTATAACATTTATAATTTCTTTCACCTGCTACTTTGTACAAAGAAATAAATGTGAATTATATTTAAGACAGTCAGACCTTTGCTTAATATGTCTTAAGAGACCAATTTGACCTTCACAGATTGTTAACTTGTAAGACGCGCAGCAAGATAACCATCACAAGGAACTCGTATAAAGTTAATTGAGATGCTGGGAGAGAAGGGAAGTTAGATAGAAAAGCTTACACCAGAGTGGTTAAACTTTATTATGTAGGCTGAAGTGGAGCCTCAGAGAGAGAGACACACACAGAGGCCAGTCAAAACGAGAAGATATATAGGAAAAAAGAATCACAGACAAAAAGATGCTCTGAAGATCTCAGATATATATATATATATATATATATATATATATATATATATATATATATATATATATATATATATATATATATATATATATATATAAGTGCTTTAATGCACCGTGATCACACGACAAAGATTCAACTCAGGCATTACTACTGAAAATTACTTCTCACAATGTTTGCTAAAACCTTACCCCTTCTCCATCACCTAACACCATAACTATTCTGTCCATCAGCCACTACAGAGAGAGAGAGAGAGAGAGAGAGAGAGAGAGAGAGAGAGAGAGAGAGAGAGAGAGAGAGAGAGAGAGAGAGAGAGAGAGAGAGAGAGAGAGAGAGAGAGAGAGAGAGAGAGAGAGAGAGAGAGAGAGAGAGAGAGAGAGAGAGAGAGAGAGAGAGAGAGAGAGAGAGAGAGAGACAGAGAGAGAGAGAGAATGATGCCTGAGGTTCACAGGGACATATGTCGTAGTCAACAATATAATCATAGTAAAAGGACACAAGTGCAACTAATGTGACATTTTATTGTGGCAACGTTTCGCTCTCCAGGAGCTTTATCAAGCCATTACAAACAATACATGGACACAGAGGGTATATAAAGGCTCAGAGTGAGGGGCAATACTAGTGAGGTACCATTTAGATGTTCACTAGTGGTAGTAGTAGTAATAGTAGTAATACAATATGGTAGAGCAATTAATTCGTACACGAGTAAAAGGATATAAAAGCTATTACTTGGGTAACATAAAAATAGGTTGGACAAATATAGACTGGAAAGAGGCAGCTTGTTTCAGTGTTCACTCTCTGTAATGTGCTTTGTGTAGTATAACAGGAGAGACTATGTGATGAATGGTTTGAAAAACCGACAAGTTGAAGATTGTAAAGTAAAAGGACACAAGTGCAACTAATGTGACATTTATTGTGGCAACGTTTCGCTCCTGGAGAGCGAAACGTTGCCACAATAAATGTCACATTAGTTGCACTTGTGTCCTTTTACTTTACATATTGTCGGTAATTCTACCAACTTTATTACAAGTTGAAGATTGAGACACTTATGCAGCATATGGGAATCTTTATTCAGGAAACGTTTCGCCACACAGTGGCTTCATCAGTCCAGGCTGAGGGACTGATTACCTCATACTCCTCCTCTCCTTACGCCTTCCTCTTTGTATTGGACTGATGAAGCCACTATGTGGCGAAACGTTTCCTGAATAAAGATTCCCATATGCTGCATAAGTGTCTCAATCTTCAACTTGTCGGTTTTTCAAACCATTCATCACAACTGTCAGACACTGCAGCATCATTGGATCTTTTTACAAAGAATTCTTCAACACTTGTTCAACCTTTGGACGAAGACCTACTTCGACTAGTGGATGGTACCACTATGACCCTGCCTCCGCCTGCTTCACCTCACCTCACTACAGTATATAAGCCACGTCTACGGCCCTATGCTGTACATTCTACAAGATTGATGGACTGAACACATCGACTCCAGGCTGAGGGACTGATTACCTCATACTCCTCCTCTCCTTACGCCTTCCTCTTTGTATTGGACTGATGAAGCCACTGTGTGGCGAAACGTTTCCTGAATAAAGATTCCCATATGCTGCATAAGTGTCTCAATCTTCATTCATAACAGGAGAGACTATGTGATGGTAGGGTTTACTGTTTTCAGGAGGATTCTTGCAAAGACTTCAGAGATGGTGAAGCTGCCGTTGTTTTGTTTAATTGTATTCGAAACAGCGATCAATGCTGATTCGAGGCACTTGCGTCTGCGGAAATTAGTTTCTTTGATCACTAATTGTGCGTCTCTGAATTTCATGAGATGATTGGTGGAATTTCGGTGTTGTACACAGGCGTTGTTCAAGTTATCTTTCCTACATGCGTAGGAACGATAACTTGAACAACGGTAATTCTACCAACTTTATTACAATATAATCAAAACTGCTATCGATTGTTCACAGTGCTTCACGCAGCTATTTTATTGCATTATTAGCATTATCCGACAGTGATTATATATACTTTAGGAATATTAATGTTTTTGCAACGGTAAAATGACAGTATGTAAGCAGGTTTTACAAGAGATGGAGATTGTAAAATGCAAATACTCTTTCACACACACACACACACACACACACACACACACACACACACACACACACACACACACACACACACACACACACATATATATATATATATATATATATTTTTTTTTTCTCAACAAGTCGGCCGTCTCCCACCGAGGCAGGGTGACCCAAAAAAGAAAGAAAATCCCCAAAAAGAAAATACTTTCATCATCATTCAACACTTTCACCACACTCACACATTATCACTGCTTTTGCAGAGGTGCTCAGAATACAACAGTTTAGAAGCATATACGTATAAAGATACACAACATATCCCTCCAAACTGCCAATATCCCAAACCCCTCCTTTAAAGTGCAGGCATTGTACTTCCCATTTCCAGGACTCAAGTCCGACTATATGAAAATAACCGGTTTCCCTGAATCCCTTCACTAAATATTACCCTGCTCACACTCCAACAGATCGTCAGGTCCCAAGTACCATTCGTCTCCATTCACTCCTATCTAACACGCTCATGCATGCTTGCTGGAAGTCCAAGCCCCTCGCCCACAAAACCTCCTTTATCCAGTCTCTCCAACCCTTTTGAGGATGACCCCTACCCCTCCTTCCTTCCCCTATAGATTTATATGCTTTCCATGTCATTCTACTTTGATCCATTCTCTCTAAATGACCAAACCACCTCAACAACCCCTCTTCTGCCCTCTGACTAATGCTTTTATTAACTCCACACCTTCTCCTAATTTCCACACTCCGAATTTTCTGCATAATATTTATACCACACATTGCCCTTAGACAGGACATCTCCACTGCCTCCAACCGTCTCCTCGCTGCTGCATTTACCACCCAAGCTTCACACACACACACACACACTATATATATATATATATATATATATATATATATATATATATATATATATATATATATATATATATATATATATATATATATGGAAGGAATTCGCAAGAGCAGGCGAAATATACACAAACACTGATCTCTGGCTGAAGGAGACTCGAACCTACGAACCTTGGAACAAGGTACGCAGTGCTATACCAATCTACCCACACTGGACAATACCTTGGCGTGCAGCTTGCGCTACACGTTGATCCAAGGCAGCCAGCTTTCAGGGAGAAGGCTTACAGCTTTTCATCTCATCCCCTGCATGCATCAGCCTTACTAGAGATTTTAACAATGACAAAAAGTATTTTCTTTTTAACGTTAGTTTATTAAAAATTCAACATTTGGAAGGTCGTTCAGCATCACCAGGATGACGTACATCAAAGAAAGTTTTTTCACAGATTAAAGTAGTGAAATGAGTTGAAACGAAGTAAAAATATAAACTAAATGAACACATCGAGGTGAGTAACTGAGCCTCTTGTGGAGGAACTTACTGAGGAACTTACTGAGGAACTTACTGAGGAACTTACTGAGGAACTTACTGAGGAACTTATTGAGGAACTTACTGAGGAACTTACCGAGGAACTTACTGAGGAACTTACTGAGGAACTTACTGAGGAACTTACTGAAGAACTTACTGAGGAACTTACTGAGGAACTTACTGAGGAACTTACTGACTACATGTTGACACCCGCCCATATAAACTAAGTTTATTCAGGTACTAGTAAATACAAGTACAAATCATACCTAGTTACCTAGTAACATACGTAGTAAGATCACAGTAAACAGGTATCACAATATGCAAAAGAAACACTGTGAAAAAATAGAGAACTTTCAAGCGCTTTCGTGATTTCTTTCATTATCAAGGACCTGTAAAAATAATAGAACAGTTGAAGGATTAGAAGGCTGAGATATTACCTGACATATGACATTACACTATCCCAGTATTATGAGGTAACGTGTGTGTATTCAGTGGTATTCAGTACCGGCAAGATGAATGAGACACATGTGCAACATCTGGGTATCTTTAACTGTAATTAAAGATACACAGATGTTGCACATGTGTCTAATTCACCATCATGTGTGTATATTACCTAAAGTAATAAATAAAAGGATAATTAAACGATAAAATCTCCTCCAAAGGCGAAACTAGTTTAATTTAATATATAATTATTAATAATGGTAGAATTACCGACGAAATGTTTGGTAAACAGACACAGATGCAACTAATGTGTCATTTTATCGTGGCAACGTTTCGCTCTCCAGGAGCTTTGTAAAGCAGTAGCGGCTTGACAAAGCTCCTTTAAGCTTTGTCCATTTATCTAACAGGATTAACTATGTTGTAACTCTTCCCCGTATAGGTTCCCTCAGTCAACCACATTCAGTGCCTTGTATACATACAATACTTCCAACCACATCGTTACGCTGCTCCACTGACGGTCGTAAATGTTCTCCAGACAGATTTACTGGGAACATCTGTGATGGCCTCACTGCTACCGTATCACACGGTTTACAACAGGTGGTACAAAGGTGTGTGCATCAGGATGCAATATTGCAAGGAATAGTCCAAAAGTCCAAAAGTTATTTTACAGCTCTATACATCACTAGTGAGGCCTCATTTAGATTATGCTGCTCAGTTTTGGTCCCCTTACTACAGGATGGATATAGACTCATAAGAGAACATACAGAGAAGAATGACTAAAATGATTTACTGTGTAAGGAACCTCCCGTATGAAGATAGACTTAAAGCCTTAAATCTCCACTCTCTGGAGAGGCGTAGAATGAGGGGAGATATCATTGAAGTGTATAAGTGGATGACGGGCATAAACAAGGGAGATATTAATAAAGTACTGAGGGTGTCGAACCAGGTAAGAACCAGGAATAATGGATTTAAGTTGGATAAATTTAGATTTAGAAAGGATATAGGTAAGTACTGGTTTTCTAACAGAGTTGTAGATGCGTGGAACAGTCTTCCCAGTGGGGTGATAGAGGCTAGGACCTTGGGTAGCTTTAAGAAGAGACTGGACAAATATATGAATGGGAGGGGCTGGGTTTGATTGGTGTCATTGGGTACGGGAGTTATTTCTAGGGAAGCTTCAGGTAGTAGTCGTTTTGATAAGGACCTGCTTCGCATGGGCCAGTAGGCCTTCTGCAGTGTTCCTCCATTCTTATGTTCTTATGAATATTACAATGAAAAATAGGCTATTGTTGAGGGCTGTACAGAGAGACAGACGCTGGACTGTGAGACAGACACGTGTGTTAGATATTAAGTGAGTTTTGGTGTTGGTGCAGAGAAATAGGCAGGTGATAGAGGTGCAAAAAAGAGAGATGCACCAAAATTTGTGAAGATGCTGGTACAGTGTTAGAGATACGAAGAAACAAAGAGAAACAAGTGAAGTGAAACACTTCAGCGAAGTATGAAAACTTTATGTCAATGACGAAGGTTCACTTGATAAAGTTCCTTCAAAGTGTTGACGTCAAAAAGCTTACATATCTAGAGAAACTTTGTCAGATGTATGAAGTTCTCACACTGTTTTAAAGTATTTAATCTATATTTCAGCTTGTTGGTGTTCACATGACATTCAACCTGCACACAGAGAAGTGCTGGAGGTGGATGGAGATGCACAGGTGTTGGAGGTGCAAAGAAGTACTGACAAAGGTGTTGATGGTGCAAAGAAGTACTGACAAAGGTGTGCAAGAAAGGTATAAAATACCGACAATATGAAAGTTAAGACACATGTGCAACATCTGGATATCTTTATTGTAGACGTTTCGCCATCCAGTGGCTTTATCAATACAGATTCTAGGACATAATAGGAAGACAGTAGAACTATATACAAAAGATGAGGTAATCAGTCCCTCGGCCTTGGAGTTAGTGTTCACAGCATCGTGGTGGAGGAGAATCTGGAGCAAAGGCAAGAAGACTGGCGGTTATATAGGCGTCAGTGGAAGGGACGGGCAGCAGACGAGGGCAGTCACTGGTAGGCGGGATTCCCCAGTGGAAGTAGGTCCTTCCCAAAGAGATGGGTTAGTTGCAGCAGCCGTGAAGAAGGTCTTGTAGATGTCCTCTGAACCAAGATTCCATGATGTTGCAGTGTCTGACAAGTTGTGCAAGAAAGGTATAAAATACCGACAATATGAAAGTTAAGAAACATGTGCAACATCTGGATATCTTTATTGTAGACGTTTCGCCATCCAGTGGCTTTATCAATACAGATTCTAGGACATAATAGGAAGACAGTAGACCTACTTCCACTGGGAAATCCCGCCTACCAGTGACTTTGCCCTCGTCTGCTGCCCGTCCCTATCCACTGACGCTTATATAACCGCCAGTCTTCTTGTCTTTGCTCCAGACTCTCCTCCACCACGATGCTGTGAACACTAACTCCAAGGCCGAGGGACTGATTACCTCATCTTTTGTATATAGTTCAACTGTCTTCCTATTATGTCCTAGAATCTGTATTGATAAAGCCACTGGATGGCGAAACGTCTACAATAAAGATATCCAGATGTTGCACATGTGTCTTAACTTTCACTGACAAAGGTGTTGATGGTGCAAAGAAGTACTGACAAAGGTGATGATAAATTATTGAGGAAACGTTTCGCCACACAGTGGCTTCATCAGTCCATACATAGGAGAAACTTGAAGAACAGGAGGAGAATGAGGTAATCAGTCCCTCAACCTTGAGTCGATGTGTTCAGTCCATCAATCCATCTACTCAAGATTGATGGACTGAACACATAGACTCAAGGTTGAGGGACTGATTACCTCATTCTCCTCCTGTTCTTCAAGTTTCTCCTACGTATGGACTGATGAAGCCACTGTGTGGCGAAACGTTTCCTCAATAAAGATACCCAAGAGTTGCACATGTGTCTAATTTATCGGTGCAAAAAAGTACTGACACAGGTGTTAGTGGTGCAAAGAAGTACTGACAAAGGTGAAAGTTAAGACACATGTGCAACATCTGGGTATCTTTACTGTAGACGTTCCGCCATCCAGTGGCTTTATCAATACAGATTCTTGGACATAATTAGAAGACAGTAGAACTATACACAAAAGATGAGGTAATCAGTCCCTCAGTCTTGGAGTTGGTGTTGAGAGCACCGTGGTTGTAGAGATTCTAACACCCACATACCTACTTACTGCTAGGTGAACAGGGACAACAGGTGTAAGAAAACATGCCCAACGTTTCCATTGTGCAGGGGATCGAACCATGAACACTCAGTGTGCGAGGTGAGTGTACTCCCAACAAAGCCACGAGACATCTGTTCTCAAAACAATAGGGATCCTACTTCTACCAATTCTCTCTCTAGATCGTTCGACTTCCTGACTATTCTACGGCTAAAGACGTATTTGCTAACAACCCTGTGACTCTTCTGTGTTTTTAACTTCCCTCTGTGCCCTCGTGTACCTGATTCCCACCACTAGAATAATTAGTCCTGGTCCATCTTTTCAGTTCCTCTCAATATTTTGTGAGTCGTTATCATGTCACTTCAGGTCATTTTGGCCTCCAGTATTATAAAGTTAAGCTTTAGCCTCTCCCCAGCTCATATTTCTCAACTCCTGGTTCTAGTCTCGTTGGAAGACTTTATTTTTTACAGTTTCATGATGTGGTCTATCAGGTGCGGGTTCCATACTGATGCAGTATACTCGAAGACGGGCCTGACATAGGATATGTATAGTGTTATAAATGAATCGTCGTTGAGGTTCCTGAAAGCTATTATTTTTTTTCCTAGTCACACATTTGCTACAGAGGTTATCTGGTTGATGTGACTCTCCGTCGATATGCTCGGAGTTATGCTCACCTATTTGAAGAAGGTTAGTAGTCTCTGTCCCCCAAGCTTGTATTCTGTTTCCGGTCATCTTTGCCCTTTCCTGATTTCCATAATTTGCCTTTATTGGGATTAAATTCAAATAGCCACTAGTCCGATCTAATAGCTTGACCAGATCCGTTTGTGATTTCCTAGTCTGTACTTTCTTATATTTTTATTAGTTTCACATCAACCCTGAAGAAGAACACTTCTGACTTAATTTCTTCTGTTATCTCGGTCACATAGACAAGAATACTGGTCCTAGTGCTGACCCCTGTGGAACCCCATTCATTTTATTGATAAATTTTAACTGTTTCTTAGAGTTTCATTAGATAGTTGATGTCTTTGTCATGTGTTATTCCGTACTATTAAACTAGGTTGAGCGCCAACTCCTGGTCCTTGTAATAAAACTGAGCTGTACTTCCTGGACCTCTATCTTTTAGGACGATATATGAAACAGGTGATGTACTTCAAATGTTAATCTAGAGCTCTTGGACCTCATGAAAATATTGACCTCTAACTCTAGGACCCTTCAGGAGATTTGCATCATAGCTTCTAGGTCTCCTAACGAAGTTGAGCTGCAGCTCCTCGGCATCCCGAGGGCGTTGAGTTCCACATAATAGGCTTCTAGCAAGCATTATGGCACAGGGTACTGGAGTGATGGGATGATAATAATAATAATAATAATAATAATAATAATAATAATAATAATAATAATATCAGAGAAGTTGCAAAGATTAGTGGACAAGTTTGGGAGTGTGTAAAGGAAGAAAGATGAAAGTGAACATAGATAGGAGTAAGGTGATGAGGGTATCAAACGAGTTTGGAGAGAGGGAGTATAGAAGAAGTGAATGCTTTCAGATATTTGGGAGCTGACGTGTCAGCAGATGGGTTTGTGAAGGACGAGGTTAACCATAAAACTGATGAAAGAAAAAAGGTGAGTGGTGCATTGATGCATCTGTGGAGACAAAAAACGTTATCCATGGAGACAAAGAAGGGAATGTACGAGAGTATAGTGGTACCAACACTCTATGGGTGTGAAGCTTGGGTTGTAAATGCTGCAGCGAGGAGGCGGCTGGAAGCAGTAGAGATATCGTGTCTAAGGGCAATGTGTGGTGTAAATATTATGCAGAGAATTCGTAGTGGGGAAATTAGGAGAAGGTGTGGAGTTAATAAAAATATTAGTCAGAGGGCTGAAGAGGGGTTGTTGAGGTGATTTGATAATTTAGAGAGAATGGAACAAAGTTGAATGACTTGGAAGGTTTATAAATCTGTAGTGGAGGGGAGAAGGGGTTGGGGGTCGTCCTAGGAAAGGATGGAGGGAAGGGGTAAAAGAGGTTTTTTGTACAAAGGACCTGGACATGCAGTAGACATGTGTAAGTGTGTTAGATTGGATTGAATGGAGACGAATGGTTTTTGGGACCTGACAAGCTGTTGGAGTGTGAGCAGGGTAATATTTAGTGAAGGGATTCAGGGACATCGGTCAACCGGTCTTAAGTCCTGGAGGTGGGAAGTACAATGCACTTTTGAGGTGGGAGGTTAGGATATTGGCTGTTTGGAGTAACATCTAAACTGTCGTATCTGGGCACCTCTGCAAAGATAGTGATTATGTGTGAATGATAGTGAAAGTGTCGAATGATGGTGAAAATGTTTCTTTCTTTTTTTGGGTCACCCTGCCTCGATGGGAGACTGCCGCCGTGTTGAAAAAAATAAGATCAATAATTATTTTAATTGAATTATTTGATAATAATATAATATAATTTTCATAATAATAGCCATAATTATTATAATTATTGAAGTGGAGAGCAAGGCGCATGTGGATAATAATGGAAATGGAATAAGAGAGGCTCGATCTTACGTCCGGTAACAGCTGGGAGTCAGATGTCCCATACTCACATAGATAAAGAAAGACATCATGGCTTCACAGACGCATATGTTGCGTGTTGTTTGTAGTGGACATGCGAGGAGGCTGACAGCAAGTGGTTGCCAGGAGTGATTTAGTAACACATACTTCACATTATTACTACTCTCTGGGTGTCATCAACATAACTTTTAGGTTTAATGATTCCTTATATGTCGTGATCATTTAGTAGTGAGTAAACAGGTTTGAGAAGAGGGAGTACGTGTGTGTGTGTGTGTGTGTGTGTGTGTGTGTGTGTGTGTGTGTGTGTGTGTGTGTGTGTGTGTGTGTGTACTCGCCTAATTGTACTCAATTGTGGTTGCAGGGGTCGATACTCAGCTCCTGGCCCGGCCTCTTCACTGATCGCTATTAGGTCCTTTCCCTCTCTGCTTCCTGAGCTTTGTCATAGCTCTTCTTAAAACTATGTATGGTTCCTGCCTCCACTACTTCACTTGCTAGGCTATTCCACTTGCTGACAACTCTATGACTGAAGAAATACTTCCTAACGTCCCTGTGACTCGTCTGAGTCTTCAGCTTCCAGTTGTGACCCCTTGTTTCTGTGTCCCCTCTCTGGAACATCCTATCTCTGTCCACCTTGTCTTTTCCCCGCAGTATCTTGTATGACGTTATCATGTCTCCCCTGACCCTTCTGACCTCCAGTGTTGTCAGTCCGATTTCCCTCAACCTTTCCTCGTATGACATTCTCCTGAGCTCTGGGACTAGCCTTGTTGCAAACCTTTGTACTTTCTCTAACTTCTTGACGTGCTTGACCAGGTGTGGGTTCCAGACTGGTGCTGCATACTCCAGTATGGGCCTAACATACACAGTGTACAGTGTCTTGAACGATTCCTTATTAAGGTATCGGAACGCTATTCTCAGGTTTGCCAGGCACCCGTATGCTGCAGCAGTTATTTGGTTGATGTGTGCCTCCGGTGACGTGCTCGGTGTTATGGTCACCCCAAGGTCTTTCTCCCTGAGTGAGGTCTGTAGTCTTTGTCCACCTAGCCTATACTCTGTCTGCGGTCTTCTTTGCCCCTCCCCAATCTTCATGACTTTGCATTTGGCAGGGTTGAATTCGAGAAGCCAGTTTCTGGACCACATGTCCAGCCTGTCCAGGTCTCTTTGCAGTCCTGCCTCATCCTCATCCGATTTAATTCTTCTCATCAACTTCACGTCATCTGCGAATAGGGACACTTCAGAGTCTATTCCTTCCATCATGTCGTTCGCTTATATCAAAAATAGCACTGGTCCTAGAACTGACCCCTGTGGGACCCCGCTCGTCACAGGCGCCCACTGTGATACCTCTTCATGTACCATGACTCGTTGTTGCCTCCCTGTCAAGTATTTCCTGATCCATTGCAGTGCCCTCCCTGTTACATGCGCCTGATCCTCCAGCTTCTGCGCTAATCTCTTGTGGGGAACTGTGTCAAAGGCTTTCCTGCAGTCCAGGAAAATGCAATCAACCCACCCCTCTCTCTCGTGTCTTACTTCTGTTACCTTGTCATAAAACTCCAGAAGGTTTGTGACACAGGATTTGCCTTCCATGAACCCATGCTGGTTTTCACTTATAATCTTGTTCCGTTCCTGGTGTTCCACCACTCTCCTCCTGATAATCTCCATGACTTTGCACACAATACATATCAGAGACACGGGTCTGTAGTTTAGTGCCTCATTTCTGTTACCTTTCTTAAATATGGGGACTACATTTGCTGTCTTCCATTTCTCAGGTAGTTGCCCAGTTTCAAGGGATGTGTTGAAGATTTTGGTTAGGGGCACGCAGAACATCTCTGCTCCTTCTCTAAGGACCCATGGCCCATGGGGAGATGTTGTCCGGTCCCATCGCCTTTGAGGTATCAAGGTCACTTAGCAGCTTCTGCACCTCCTCCTCGGTTGTTCGTATGTCATCCAACACTTGTTGGTATATTCCCTCTTGATGTTCCCTTCTGTGCTGTCTTCCCAAAGCTCTTCCTGTCTCTACTGTAAAAACTTCCTTAAATCTCCTGTTTAGCTCCTCACATACCTCCTGATCATTTCTTGTGAGTTCTCCATCTTCTGTCCTCAATCTGATCACCTGGTCTTTGACTGTCATCTTCCTCCTGATGTGGCTATACAACAGTTTCGGGTTAGTCTTGATTTTCGATGTTATTTTCATACTGTCGCTGGGCCTGTGTGTGTGTGTGTGTGTGTGTGTGTGTGTGTACTCACCAAGTTGTACTCACCTAGTTGAGGTTGCAAGGGTCGAGTCCTAGCTCCTAGCCCCGCCTCTTCACTGATCGCTACTATATCACTCTCCCTGAACCGTGAGCTTTATCATACCTCTGCTTAAAGCTATATATGGATCCTGCCTCCACTACATCGCTTCCCAAACTATTCCATTTCCTGACTACTCTGTGGGTGAAGAAATACTTCCTAACATCCCTGTGATTCGTCTGTGTCTTCAACTTCCAACTGTGTCCCCGTGTTGCTGTGTCCCATCTCTGGAACATTCTGTCTTTGTCCACCTTGTTAATTCCTCTCAGTATTTTGTATGTCATTATCATAGGTGTGTCTGTGTGTGTGTGTGTGTCTGTGTGTGTATACTCACCTATTTGTGCTCTCCCTGCTCCATGAGCTTTATCAAACCTAGTCATAAAACTATGTATGGTTCCCGCCTCCACTACGTCACTTTCTAGGCTATTCCACTGCCTGACAACTCTATGACTGAAGAAATACTTCCTAATATCCCTTTGACTCATAGGATTCTTCAACTTCCAATTGTGACCTCTTGTTTCTGTGTCCCATCTCTGGAACATCCTGTCTTTGTCCACCTTGTCTATTCCGCGCAGTATTTTATAGGTCGTTATCATGTCTCCTTTGATCCTCCTGTCCTCCAGTGTCGTCAGGCCGATTTCCCTTAACCTTTTTTCATAGGACAATACCTTTAGCTCTGGGACTAGTCTTGTTGCAAACCCTTGCACTATCTCTAATTTCTTAAAGTGCTTGACCAGGTGTGGATTCCAAACTGGTGCTGCATACTCCAGTATGGGCCCAACGTATATGGTGTACAGAGTCTTGAACGATTCCTTACTGAGGTACCGGAACGCTATCCTTAGGTTTGCCAGACTCCCGTATGCTGCAGCAGTTATCTGATTGATGTGCGCCTCAGGATATGTGCTCGGTGTTATACTCACCCCAAGATCTTTTTCCTTGAGTGAGGTTTGCAGTCTTTGCGGTCTTTGCCTTCCCCGATCTTCATGACTGCATTTGGCAGGGTTAAATTCAGGGAGCCAGTTGCTGGACCAGGCTTGTAGCCTGTCCAGGTCTCTTTGTAGTCCTTGACTGATTTGATTCTCCTCATTAACTTCACATCATCTGCAAACAAGGACACTACTGAGTCTATCCCTTCCGTTATGTTATTCACATATACCAAAAACAGCACAGGTGATAGGACTGATCCCTATGGAACCCCGCTTGTCACAGGCGCCCACTCTGACACCTCGTCACATACCAAGACTCGTTGTTATCTCCCTGTCAGATATTCTTTGATCCTTTGCAGTGTCTTTCCTGTTATGTGTGCCTGATCCTCTAGCTTTTGCATTAAACTCTTGCAGTCCTCTTGCAGCCCAAGAAAATGCAGGCTATCCACCCGTCTCTCTCTTGTCCTACTTCTGTTACCTTGTCATAAAACTCCAGTAGGTTTGTGACACAGGATTTTCCTTCCCTGAAACCCTGCTGGTTATCGTTTATAAGGTTGTGTCTTTCAAGGTGCTCCACCACTCTTCTCCTGATGATCTTCTCCGTGACTTTGCATACTATACACATTAATGACAGAGGTCTGTAGTTTAATGCCTCGTGTTTGTCTACATTTGCCATATCTCAAGTAGTTGCCCAGTTTCAATGGATGTGTTAAAGATCTTTGTTAGTGGCACACACAGCATCTCTGCTCCCTCCCTAAGGACCCATAGAGAGATACTGTCTGGTCCCACCGCCTTTGAAGTATCAAATTCACATAGCTTCTTCACCTCCTGCTTGGCTGTGTACCTCATCTAGCACTTGTTGGTGTACCTCCATGTTCTGAATTCCTGGAGTCCTTCCTATCTCCACTGTAAATACTTCTTTAAATCTCATGAGCTCTTCACATTCCTCTTGGTTGTTTCATGTGAACTCCCCACCTTCCTCCCTCAGCCTGATTACCTGGTCCTTGAGTGTTGTTTTCCTCCTGATGTGGCTGTACAACAGCTTCGGGTTAAACTTGACTTTCGATGCTGTGTCATTTTCGTATTGTCGTTGAGCCTCCCTTCTTATCTGTGCATATTCGTTTCTGGCTCTTCGACTAATCTCTTTATTTTCCTGGGTCCTTTGTCTTCTGTACTTTTTCCATTCTCTAATGCACCAAGTTTTTGACTCTCTACACCTTTGGGTGAACCGAGGACTCGTTCTGGTCTTGCCATTATTTCTGTTTCCTTTGGGAACAAACCTCTCCTCTGCCTCCTTGCATTTTGTTATCACATAGTCCATCATTTCTTTTACTGGTTTTCCTGCCATTTCTCTCTCCTACTGAACGTCTTGCAGGAAGTTCCTCATGCCTGTGTGGTCCCCCCTTTTGTAGTTTGTTTTTTCCCGTTCTGTTCCTGCTACTCTCTCCACTTGTAATCAAAGCACAGAACCACGACGTTCATCACTGGCTCCAAGGGGTCTTTCGTACGCAATATCCTCGATTTCCGAACTACTCAATGTCATGTGTGTGTGTGTGTGTGTGTGTGTGTGTGTGTGTGTGTGTGTGTGTGTGTGTGTGTGTGTGTGTGTGTGTGTGTGTGTATGTGTTTGTGTGTGCGCGTGCGCGTGTGTGTGTGTGTGTGTGGGTGTGTTAGTTACCATTTTGACCTTAGCACAAGTCGATTACAGTGTGTGTGTGTGTGTGTGTGTGTGTGTGTGTGTGTGTGTGTGTGTGTGTGTGTGTGTGTGTGTGTGTGTGTGTGTGTGTGTGTGTGTGTGTGTGAGGCACAGAGAGAGAGAGAGAGAGGGGGGGGGGGGCTGGTCTCTAAGCGCCGTTATGGTATGTCTTGAGCAGTGGTACGAATAAGAGAGTGATGGATCCCGGGGGTGAGGTGGATATCTATGGGGTGAAATTTGATTCCAAACTTACTATGAAGAATCACGTAGTAAATTGTTAGCCAGGAAGCTAACAGAATTTAGATGTAGTTGATGGATTTCGCATCTGCTTGGCAGTAGAGGCTACAAGACTGTACGACACACAAGTACCTCGTACAGAGTCTTACACACCTTGAGTATGCTCCACTTTCTTGGATTCCCCTCCCCATCTCATCTATTATTTCTTGACAGAATGGAGAACAGAGTAAGGTAACTCATCTCTCGTCTGGACTCAGCCTGGACAGATCTATCATCTCAGTAGATCCTTCAGTACCGGAGAGATGTGGGTTTCCTTATTACTATGTACAAGACTAATATTGTCTAAGTGCCACACCTGGCTCCGCTCCACGAACAGCGAGAAGATAGTTTATACACAACAAGACTGGCAACAAAAAACAACTACACACTGACTGTATCCTTCTCCCGACCATCACTTAGAGATCATTCATTAGTAGTATGACTCGAGTCCGGAGCATGTTCGTACAGCATCATGGTATCGAGGAAATAAAGACAACTGATCAAAAGAAATCCCTGGCCCACAGATGGCTTTAACTTCATCCTTTTCTCTACGCTGAGGTCAGTGGTCACCTGCGGTCATACCTGCCTAAGCTCTTGGGAGTTAGCGTGGGCTGTTACCAAGCACCATAACTTGTTGTAGTGTTTTAGAATCCCAGGTTCAAGTGTTGAAGAAGGAGATTCTATTTCTTCAGGAGGAAAATAGGAAGCTGGAGCTTCGCCTAGATGAGTCTGAGAGCGAGTGTGAGAAGGATTTAGCTGGTAAGGTAGGAATGGTCGCCAGCAGTGAGAGTGGCAGCCGCTTTAAGTGGCAAGTGGTTCACAGTTCAGGAAGAAGGAAGATGAGAAGAGTTAATAGAGAAGATGTGAAGGTAGGAAATCGATTCTCTGTTCTCCAAGACGAGTGTACTTCAGTGGTTAGTGAGGTTGAAGGTACCACTGATTCCCCTGCTAATCAAGGTAAGAATATTTTAATAGTAGGCGATTCTCAAGTAAGATATATGGACCGTGCATTTTGTAACAGAGACAGAAAGGTCAGACAGAGAGTGTGCCTTCCTGGAGCTGGTGTTGGTGACATAGTCAGCAGGTTGGATAGTATTATGGCAGGTAATGGGAACAAGCCCATTATCTGTCTTAGTGCTGGGGATAATGACATTGGGAAGGGCAGGGGAGAGGAGCTGCTGGATAAGTACAGGTCAGCCATAGAAGTAGTCAGGTCTAAGGGAGGGATCCCAGTCATATGTAACATTTGCCTAGAAAGGGAGTGGGCAATGAATGGATATCTAGGGCAATTTGTATAAATTGCTGGCTAGACAGGTACTGCAAGGAACTTGCAATCCCATTCATTGATAACTGGGACCTATTCTTTGGCAAACGTGATATGTATGCAAGGGATGGGGTTCATCTGTCTGGGGATGGAGTGGTTGCATTAGACAATTCAATTGAGAGGGTAATTGATGACTTGTCTAGGAATTTAAACTGATAGATTATAGAGGTATGGGTGTTTGTGGGAAACAATCAGGCTGCAGCATTAGGGTTAAAAACAGCAGTTATTACCGGGATACCTCAGGGATATGTTTAAAAGACAATATTCAAAATAAAGTTGCTAGTAATGGCAAATCAATTGATCAACAAACAAAGAGAGATAGTAGAGGGCAACGAGTGACTACCTCCCTTAAGGTTTACTATACAAATAGTAGGAGTCTAAGAAATAAGATAGATGAGCTAAGATTATTTGCAAGTGTAGGTAATATAGATATTATTGGTATAATAGAGACCTGGTTCAACCTGAAAGATACACATACAGGGTTATAAACTATTCCACACTGACAGGGTCAACAGGAAGGGTGGTGGGATGGCGATGTATGTCAGAGAAAATTTAAATTGTTGTCTTAGACATGATATAAGATTAGAGACATCGAACACAGAATCTGTTTGGCTACAATTTCTCGAGGGACATGACAAATTAATTTTGGGTGTGATTTATAGGCCCCCAAACCTTGGTAGGGAGTGCAGTAAGCTGTTATGGGACGAAATTCATAAGGCATCTAGATATGAAAATGCTGTGATAATGGGAGATTTTAACTTTAGACAAATTGATTGAAACAATATGACAGGAAATCTTGAGTCTAGTGACTTTCTTGATACGGTTCAGGATTGCTTTTTAGAACAGGTTGTGACAGAACCAACTAGAGGAAACAATCTGCTTGACTTGGTTCTTGCCAACAAAGATTCACTAATTAATAATCTTGAGGTTAATGATGAGCTTGGGGAAAGTGATCACAAATCACTTAGTTTTAATATATCATGGAATTACCCAGATAACTGCAATCAAATCTCTGTCCCAGATTTTCGCTTGGCCGACTTCATGGGACTGAAAAATTACCTGGGTGGGCTAAATTGGGATGTCCTGACTATAGGTCAGGTAGGTGATCTTGGTTGCCAATATGACGTTTTTCAGAGCATAGTCTAGCTGCCCAGACAACTTTTGTTCCGAGTAGGGAAATGAGATCTAACAAAAATGATCCCAAATGGATGACAGCTAAGAGACTGAACAGTCCCTGGCTAACACCCAGCATTCTCAAATCCATAAATACAAAACACCAATATGAAAAACAGTACAGAATGGGTCACATAACCAGAGACCAAACAAAACGTTACTCGTCAATCCTAACCAGCCTGATAAGAAGGGCAAAAAAATTGTATTATGAGAACAGATTATCCAACTTACGAGGTGATATAAAAAAGACCTGGAAAACCCTATCAGAAATTCTGGGAACAAAAAAGATATCACGAAATAGCGAAATAAAATTAGCAAAATCAGATGAACCCCAACTCCCACCAACAGAAACAGCAAACAGACTCAATGATTTCTTCTCCACTATAGGACAAAACCTTGCCAATAAAATCCCAAGCTCAGATACCCCACCAAATGACTACCTCACTGGCAACTACCCGAACACACTGTTCCTAGCTCCGACTAACCCATACGAAGTCTCCCTTATTATCAACGCACTAAAAAACAAGGCAGGAGATTTAAATACCTTACCACCCTTTATATACAAAAAACTGTCACAAGTGCTATCACCAATCATTGCAACACTCTTTAACAAATCCATTGAATCCTCCACCTTCCCTACAGTACTCAAAATAGCAAGGGTCACCCCGATCCACAAAGGAGGAGACCAGAGTTGAATAACTATAGGCCAATATCCAACTTACACCCTCTCTCAAAAATCTTCGAAAAATTAATTCATAAACGAATCTACTCCTACCTTATCTCCCAAAACATACTCAACCCCTGCCAATTTGGATTCAGGCCTAATAAAAATACTAGTGATGCTATTATACACATGCTAGAACATATATACACTGCAATAGAGAAAAAAGAAGTCCCATTGGGGATTTCATTGACTTACGTAAAGCTTTTGATACAGTTGACCATGACTTGCTCCACGTAAAATTGTCACACTATGGTATAAGAGGGCACTCCCTCAACTACCTCAAGTCATACCTCAGCAACAGAAGCCAATATGTGTACGCAAATGGGGCAAACTCTTCCGCACAACCAATTACAGTTGGTGTCCCACAGGGAAGTGTCCTTGGCCCTCTTCTCTTTCTCCTATACATAAATGAGTCCTCAGGTCAAGAAGGGAAACTGGTCAGTGGCTGGACAGCAGGGAAAGAAGTTGACGATCAAGAAGACGAATGGAAAGGTAGAAACGATGAAGAAGAAAGAGACTGCCGTGGAAACTGTTGTGGAAACATCCAGTACATTCTCAGTGCTACCCGACGAATGTGAGTTGACTACTGGGAACGACACGACGAAAGACATTAAGGAAGGTAAGAATATTGTTGTTGTTGGGGATAGCCAAGTTAAGTATATGGATAGGGCGTTCTGCTTGAAGGACAGGAGTAGGAGACAGAGAGTTTGCTTTCCTGGGGCTGGGATGGAGGATATTGTTAGCCGTCTGGATGACATCATGAGAGGTAATGGGAGCAATCCTATTATCTGTCTCAGTGCTGGAGGCAACGATGTTGGCAGACGTAGGAGTGAGGACCTGATTAGCAGGTATAGGTCAGCAATAGAAATAATTAGAAGTAAGGGTGGGAACCCTCTCATATGTGGTATTTTGCCAAGGAGGGGAGTTGGAAGTGAATGGTTGTCCAGGGCAATTGGTGTCAATTGCTGGCTGGACAAATACTGTAAGGAAAATGCGGTAACATTCATTGACAACTGGGACCTCTTCTATGGCAGAAATGACATGTATGCTAGGGATGGGGTTCACTTATCTAGGTGTGGGGTGGGAGCACTGGCAACTGCAGTGGAGGGAGCAGTTAGGACTTTAAACTAGGAATAGTTAGTGGTATGGGTTTTGGCAGGAAAACAGTGAAGTCCCAGTGTAGTAATATTACGAGTTCTAGGGGAACTAGTAATAATAAGAACGAGATAGATATTGAAAAGCCAGGGACCTTGGGTGATAAGGACAGTAATAGGTTTAGTAGAAAAATAGAAATGAGCAGGAAGGGTAAAGAGAAAGAAGAGTCTTTCAATGTTTATTATGCTAATTGCCGTAGTGCTAGGAATAAGATGGACGAGTTGAGATTAGTTGCTAGTGTAGGTAACATTGATGTATTTGCCTTAACTGAGACGTGGTTTAATTCAAAAAGTCGGGACATGCCTGCGGAATGTCATATTCAGGGTTTTAAATTGTTCCAAGAAGATAGAAGTATTGGGAGGGGGAGTGGGGTGGCATTGTATGTCCGAGATCGTTTGAACTGTTGCATAAAAACGGGTATTAAGTCTGAAGTAACACATACAGAGTCTGTTTGGATAGAATTTTCAGAGGGGCATGAAAAACTGATTTTAGGAGTGATATACCGTCCCCCTAACTTAGATAGGGACCAAGGGAAACTACTATGGGAGGAAATTGTTAAGGCCACAAGGCACGATAATGTAGTAATTCTAGGAGACTTTAACTTTAGTCATGTTGATTGGAATTTCTTGACTGGGAATTTAGAATCGTACGACTTCTTAGAAGTATTTCAGGATTGTTTTTTGAAGCAGTTTGTGACAGAACCTACAAGGGGAAATAACCTGCTTGACTTAGTTATGGCAAACAATGAATCCCTTGTTAATAATTTAGAAATTTCAGAGGAACTGGGTGCTAGCGACCACAAATCAATTACATTTAGCATTGAATGGAAGTACGATAGTAGCGATAACTCAGTAACAGTCCCAGATTTTCGCTTAGCAGATTACGATGGGCTTAGAGAACACTTATCATCTGTTGACTGGGGTAACGAAGAGAGCTATCAATATGACAGTTTTCTGAACACTATACATGCTGCTCAAAGAGCGTTTATCCCATATAAAGAAATTAGATCAAATAGAAATGACCCAAAATGGATGAATAATAGGCTCAAATATCTACTAGGGCATAAGAAAGGAATTTATAGGCGTATCAAAAGAGGTGAGGGTCATCTTATGAATCAGTATATTGACATTAAGAGGGACATTAAAAAGGGGATAAGAAAAGCTAAAAGGGACTATGAAATTAAAGTTGCTAGGGATTCTAAAACTAACCCAAAAAGTTTTTTCCAGGTCTATAGAACAAAAGTTAGAGATAAGATAGGTCCCCTTAAAAATAACTATGGGCACCTTACTGACAATGAGAATGAAATGTGCTTGATTTTAAATAATTATTTTCTCTCAGTTTTTACACAGGAAGACACTAAAAATATTCCAGTAATTAATTTTTACAGTGGGCTAGAAGAAGATAAATTATGTAACATCACAGTCACTAGTGAGATGGTTGTGAGGCAGATAGACAGACTGAAGCAAAATAAGTCGCCGGGTCCTGATGAGGTTTTTTCAAGGGTTCTTAAGGAATGCAAAATGGAACTCTGTGAACCATTAACTAATATTTTTAATTTATCTCTTCAAACAGGTGTAGTGTCTGATATGTGGAAGATGGCTAATGTAACTCCTATTTTTAAAACAGGGGACAAGTCGTTACCGTCAAATTACCGCCCAATAAGCCTGACCTCAATTGTAGGCAAATTACTAGAGTCAATTATAGCTGAGATTATAAGAAGCCATCTCGATAAGCATAGCTTGATTAATGATACTCAGCATGGATTCACAAGAGGCCGGTCTTGTCTAACTAATTTATTAACTTTCTTCAGTAAAGCTTTTGAGGCTGTTGACCACAATAAAGAATTTGATATTATTTACTTAGATTTTAGTAAGGCTTTTGATAGAGTTCCGCACCATAGACTGTTAAAGAAAGTGGCAGCTCATGGCATTGGGGGAAAAGTGCTCTCGTGGATCGAGTCATGGCTCACTGACAGGAAGCAGAGAGTGTCCATAAATGGGGTTAAATCCGAGTGGGGATCTGTAACAAGTGGCGTTCCACAGGGATCAGTCTTGGGCCCGTTGTTGTTTATAATATATATCAATGATCTTGATGAGGGAATTACTAGTGATATGAGCAAATTCGCCGATGACACAAAGATAGGTAGGATAATTGATTCAAACGTAGATGTTAGGGAACTTCAGGAGGATTTAAACAAACTCTATTCTTGGTCAGAAAAGTGGCAGATGCAGTTCAATGTAGATAAATGCAAGGTTCTGAAGCTTGGGAGTGCCCATAACCCTAGTACTTATAAATTAAATGATGTAGAACTTAGCCATACAGATTGCGAAAAGGACTTGGGGGTTATGGTGAGCAGCAACCTTAAACCAAGACAGCAATGCCTAAGCGTACGTAATAAGGCAAATAGATTACTGGGATTTATATCAAGAAGTGTAAGCAACAGAAGTCCAGAGGTCATACTGCAGCTTTATACATCATTAGTAAGGCCTCACCTTGATTATGCAGCTCAGTTCTGGTCTCCGTATTACAAAATGGACATAAATTCGTTAGAAAACATTCAGCGTAGGATGACTAAATTAATACATAGCATCAGAAATCTTCCTTATGAAGAAAGATTGAAGACTCTTAAGTTACATTCACTTGTTAGACGAAGAATGAGGGGAGACCTGATCGAAGTGTATAAGTGGAAGATAGGTATTAATAAAGGGGATATTAATAAGGTCTTGAGGATGTCTCTCCAAGAGAGAACGCGCAGTAATGGATTTAAATTAGATAAGTTTAGATTTAGAAAGGACATAGGAAAGTATTGGTTTGGAAATAGGGTAGTTGATGAGTGGAACAGTCTACCTAGTTGGGTTATTGAGGCTGGGACTTTGGGTAGTTTCAAATCTAGGTTGGATAAGTACATGAGTGGGAGGGGTTGGATTTGAGTGGGACTTTCACATCAGAGCTTATTTCTTGGGTGGCATTGAAAATTGGGTTGGGCAAATGTTTTGTTAGTGGGATGAATTGTAAAGGACCTGCCTAGTATGGGCCAGCAGGCCTCCTGCAGTGTTCCTCCTTTCTTATGTTCTTATGTTCTTATGTAAATGACCTTCCAAATGCTTCGCAATTACTCAAACCCACACTATTTGCAGATGACACTACATACGTCTTCTCTCACCCGAGCCCAATAACGCTAGCCAATACTGTAAATACTGAATTACAGAAAATATCTCCCTGGATGAGGACTAACAAACTTACACTAAACATTGACAAAACCTACTTCATTCAGTTTGGTAACAGAGCTACAGATGTCCCTCTTAACATAATGATAAACGGATCACCTATCACAAAGCTAACAGAGGGAAAATTCTTAGGAATCCACCTTGATAACAGACTCAAATTTCATACACATATACAACAAATTTCTAAGAAAATTTCCAAGACTGTAGGCATACTATCGAAGATACGGTACTATGTTCCACAGTCAGCCCTCCTGGCCCTATATCACTCTCTTATTTACCCCTATCTCACCTATGGAATTTGTGCATGGGGTTCAACAACAATTAACCATCTCAGACCACTAATTACCCAACAAAAGGCTGCAGTTAGAATGATAACAAATTCTCACTACAGGCAGCACACTCCACCAATATTCAATACACTAAACCTACTCACCATACAAAACATCCATACTTATTACTGCACCTACTACATACATAGAACACTTAACTCTGATATTAACCCTCCCCTCAAACATCTCCTTGCCAACCTCAACAGAACACATGACCATAACACAAGGCACAGATCACTCTTTGATGTTCCTCGTGTCCATCTCACACTATGCAAAAACTCAATGCACATAAAAGGCCCTAAAATCTGGAATTCATTACCTGTAAATATAAAAGAAACACTACCTGTTTATAAATTCAAGTCTCTTCTCAAAGATCACTTACCCAAAACCAAATAAATACTGAATAACTGAACCTTATAAATTGTATATCTTAAATGTTTCTCACAATTATATCACATAAATGTTAAACCTAAAACCGAATCTAACTTTATTATTTTTTTAAATACACTACCTAACAGAATACTCCATACGACTGAATGTACAACAATGCATGCAACCATATGACCTGTCTTTGTAATACTCACTTGTGCTTTATAGTTATCTGTTTACATTAATGTTTTATCACTGATTTCATCATTGCTTAGTTAATCTTAAGTTAATTTTAAGCCAGCCCGTAATGCTATGCATAGTATAAGTGGCTTTGGCATGCTGCTCTTATCTGTATTTTTTTGTACCTCTGTATGTGTGCTCAAATTGTTAGTAAATAAATAAATAAATAAATAAATAAAACATCTCATTGGTCAAAAGATAGGCATATATATAGGCGTATCAAAAGAGGTGATGGGCAGTTAAGAAATCAATATATTCAATTAAAGAGATAAATAGAGAGAGGAATAAGAAAAGCAAAAAGGGATTATGAGGCTAAGGTCGCAAGGGATTCAAAGATTAACCCTAAAGGATTCTTTCAGGTATACAGAAGTAAGATTAGGGACAAGATTGGCCCACTTAAGAGTAACTCTGGTCAGATCACTGACAGTGATAAGGATATGTGTGAAATTCTAAATACCTACTTTCTCTCAGTTTTCACCCAGGAAAATACTAGCGGTACTCCTGAAATAATAGATTATGTAGAACAGGATGATAAACTATCTACAATTGCGGTAACTAGTGACATGGTCCTCAGACAAATAGAGAAACTAAAACCTAACAAATCTCCAGGCCCTGATGAACTGTTTGCAAGGGTGTTAAAGGAATGTAAAGAGGAACTTAGCATACCTTTGGCTAATCTTTTTAACATATCACTACAAACTGGCATAGTGCCTGATAAGTGGAAAATGTCAAATGTAATACCTATTTACAAGGCAGGTGACAGGTCATTGGCTTCGAACTATAGACCAATAAGCCTTACCTCCATAGTGGGAAAATTTATGGAATCAATAATTGCCGAAGCAATTCGTAGCCATCTTGACAGGCACAGATTGATTAATGAATCTCAACACGGTTTTACAAAGGGGCGTTCCTGTCTTACAAATTTACTAACTTTTTTCACTAAGGTGTTTGAGGAGGTAGATCATGGTAATGAATATGATATTGTGTATATGGACTTTAGTAAGGCTTTCGATAGAGTTCCACACCAGAAATCACCGGCTCTTCAACACGCAAGTTATACTTTTGTATCAATCAAATCACATATTACTCGGGTAGATAATTTCAAGTAGATCCTTCATGTGTTAGCCCAAATCACCGACTAGTATGTTTTAAATAAATGACCCACTGATCAGATCAGATCGACTGGTCCGAACCCTCGACTGGTCCGAACCCTTGATGGTCCGAACCCTTGACTGGTTTCAAACGGATTCGTTGGACAATAAAGCAGACTGTATTATTATTATTATAATCAAGGGGGAAGCGCTAAACCCGGAGGATTATACAGCGCCTGGGGGGGGGATGTGGAAGGCATTCAGGCTTAATTCGGGGAACTGGAGCACAGATCCAATTCCCTAAATCAAGAGCCCCTCACCAACATCAAGGAACCTTCCTTGAGGGGTAAAGCAGACTGTAAACGGATGGGGTTGTAGGCGCCCTTATCAAACACAATAAATATAAATCAGGAACGTACACGGTAAGCTGTCCAATATACAAGTACAGTTAGAAATAGAAATACAAATAGCAAGAGCTTCATTTAAGGAGGTTATTAATAGAGTATTCAAGAGGTTGCTAGTAGAATTACAGCGAATCAACCATTCAAATCATTATGAAGCTCTGTATAGTCTGCAGTCAATCAAACAAACGGGCTTCCACATGGATAAATTGTCATTTTTGTGGAAATTAGTGTCACGCCCCTTGTGCAGATATCCAAGAACTAGCTACAAGCAGTATTAAAACAGGGAAGTGATTTTGGGTATGCCCAAATGAGGAAAATCTGTGGACTAAAATCACAAGGGTATTAAAAGAGGATAACATCAAAGCTGCTTTCATAGACAACCTGGAAGCTTTCTACAACAGATGGGAACATAAAAAGTCTGGGCTGAATGGTACTGCCCTTGATACTGGCCATGTAGTCAGAAACTGTAAGGCTGGAGGTGATGTCCTGGTAGTCAGTAAATGTGGTCCTGATAGTGCTGTCCTGGGAGATAGTAATGGTGAAGCTGGAGGTGCTGTCCTGGGAGACAGTAATGGTGAAACTGGAGATGCTGTCCTGGGAGACAGTAATGGTGAAGCTGGAGGTGCTGTCCTGGGAGACAGTAATGGTGAAGCTGGAGGTGCTGTCCTGGGAGACAGTAATGGTGAAGCTGGAGGTGCTGTCCTGGGAGACAGTAATGGCGAAGCTGGAGATTTTGTCCAGGTAGTCGGGAATTATACGCAGGAAGGAATACATATAAATGACCTCATAGGGGACAGGAGCCGTAGTGGGGAAACAAGTGTAGTCAAAGATAAGATAAAACCAATATTGCAAACTAGAAATACCACAGGAAATAGCAAACAAGAGGACTCCACTAGCAATAGTGAGGATATATTACCAAAAACAACTGGTGGGAGCTCCATTGTTGGTGCTAGGGAGGATAGGAATAAGACAGGGAAACATGCACCAACAGGGAATACAGTCACAGAAACCCAAGGCAAACGGAAACCAAGCCTGTGCACATACTATGCACTTGGTATCTGCTGGCATGGGAAATCTGGAAAAACAGATGGGACGTGCAACTATGACCACCCTAGAAAATGCCATGCCCATATGACAACAGGAAAATGCAAACTCCCTTCCTGTAAGCTTTTTCACCCTGAAATGTGTACCTCTTCAGTACAGAAAAGACTGTGCTATAACTTAAATTGCCAGGCACACCATCTAAAGGGTACAAAAAGATACAAAACATCCAGGCCATGGGAAAACCTGGGTAGCCACAGCCACTCAAGAGGGAGAGGTTTTTTAGTGCCAGGAAGAAAAAAAAAAACTGGCAGGAAATGGCAGAAATCGTACACCAAATCCAGTCATTCCTGGAGTGGAACCACAGTCGATGGCCTCCACTCCAAACCAACAGATACAGATACTAATGCAGGAAAAAAAAAAACCCCTCCCCCCAGTACCAACAATACCACCAATCCGATGACATTCTTCTTTGCAAATATACAGGGTCTAAAGCCAGCAACAAACAACAAAATACCTTTCATCCGTGGACTGCTTGCAGAGGCAAAGGCAATGTTCGCGGCTTTCACTGAGACCCACATAAAGGATCACTTGGACAACGAAATATGGATCCCAGGTTACAACCTATACAGATGTGACAGAGTGAACAGGCAAAAGGGGGAGGTTGGCCTGTACATTGCAGAGTCACTTGTTTGCACAGAACTGCTAAATGCCTCAAATGATGTAGTGGAAGTTTTAGCAGTAAAGGTCGAGAACCAAAACCTAGTCATTGTGGTAGTCTACAAGCCTCCGGATGCAACATCCCAGCAATTCCAGGAACAGCTGTTAAAAATTGACCACTGTCTGGAAGATCTTCCAGCTCCTGCACCCAACATCTTGCTCCTGGGGGATTTCAACTAAAGGCACCTAAAATGGAGGAATATAGCAAATAATATTGTTGCAGTAATAACACCAGGAGGCAGCTCTGATGAAAACGCACACTCACACGAGCTTTTAAATCTCTGCACAAAATTCAATTTAAACCAGCAAATAATAGAGCCTACTAGACTGGAGAATACACTAGACCTCATCTTCACTAACAATGATGATCTGATAAGAAATGTCACCATATCAAAAACAATATACTCAGATCACAACATAATTGAGGTTCAGACATGTATGCGTGGAGCCCCAGACCGACATAATGAGATTAGTCACGAGGGAGCATTCACCAAATTCAACTTCAATAACAAAAACATAAAATGGGACCAAGTAAACCAAGTCCTAACCGATATAAGCTGGGAAGATACACTAAGCAACACAGACCCCAACTTATGCCTAGAACAGATTAACTCGGTGGCACTCGATGTATGCACAAGGCTTATTCCTCTAAGAAAAAGGAGGAGTAGATGTAAAATAGAAAGAGACAGGCGCTCCCTTTACAGGCGACGGAAAAGAATAACAGAGCGGCTAAAAGAGGTCAATATATCTGAAAGGCATAGGGAGACACTGGTCAGAGAAATAGCAAGCATCGAACTTAAGCTAAAGGAATCTCAAAGGAGTCAGGAATCGCGGGAAGAACTAAAAGCCATAAATGAAATCGAAAGAAACCCAAAGTATTTCTTCTCCTATGCCAAATCAAAGTCGAGAACAACGTCCAGTATTGGGCCCCTACTTAAACAAGATGAGTCCTACACAGATGACAGCAAGGAAATGAGTGAGCTACTCAAGTCCCAATATGACTCAGTTTTCAGCAAGCCGCTAACCAGACTGAGAGTCGAAGATCAAAATGAATTTTTTATGAGAGAGCCACAAAATTTGGTTAACACAAGCCTATCCGATGTTATCCTGACGCCAAATGACTTCGAACAGGCGATAAATGACATGCCCATGCACTCTGCCCCAGGGCCAGACTCATGGAACTCCGTGTTCATCAAGAACTGCAAGAAGCCCCTATCACGAGCCTTTTCCATCCTATGGAGAGGGAGCATGGACACGGGGGTCGTCCCACAGTTACTAAAAACAACAGACAAAGCCCCACTCCACAAAGGGGGCAGTAAAGCAACAGCAAAGAACTACAGACCAATAGCACTAACATCCCATATCATAAAAATCTTTGAAAGGGTCCTAAGAAGCAAGATCACCACCCATCTAGAAACCCATCAGTTACACAACCCAGGGCAACATGGGTTTAGAACAGGTCGCTCCTGTCTGTCTCAACTATTGGATCACTACGACAAGGTCCTAAATGCACTAGAAGATAAAAAGAATGCAGATGTAATATATACAGACTTTGCAAAAGCCTTCGACAAGTGTGACCATGGCGTAATAGCGCACAAAATGCGTGATAAAGGAATAACAGGAAAAGTCGGTCGATGGATCTATAATTTCCTCACTAACAGAACACAGAGAGTAGTCGTCAACAGAGTAAAGTCCGAGGCAGCTACGGTGAAAAGCTCTGTTCCACAAGGCACAGTACTCGCTCCCATCTTGTTCCTCATCCTCATATCCGACATAGACAAGGATGTCAGCCATAGCACCGTGTCTTCCTTTGCAGATTACACCCGAATCTGCATGACAGTGTCTTCCATTGCAGACACTGCAAGGCTCCAGGCGGACATCAACCGAATCTTTCAGTGGGCTGCAGAAAACAATATGAAGTTCAACGACGAGAAATTTCAATTACTCAGATATGGTAAACACGAGAAAATTAAATCTTCATCAGAGTACAAAACAAATTCTGGCCACAAAATAGAGCGAAACACCTGGGAGTGATCATGTCGGAGGATCTCACCTTCAAGGACCATAACATTGTATCAATCGCATCTGCTAGAAAAATGACAGGATGGATAATGAGAACCTTCAAAACTAGGGAGGCCAAGTCCATGATGACACTCTTCAGGTCATTTGTTCTATCTAGGCTGGAATATTGCTGCACACTAACAGCACCTTTCAAGGCAGGTGAAATTGCTGACCTAGAAAATGTACAGAGAACCTTCACGGCGCGCATAACGGAGATAAAACACCTCAATTACTGGGAGCGCTTGAGGTTCCTAAAACTGTATTCCCTGGAATGCAGGCGGGAGAGATACATGATTATATACACCTGGAAAATCCTAGAGGGACTAGTACCGAACTTGCACACGAAAATCACTCATTACGAAAGCAAAAGACTTGGCAGACGATGCAACATCCCCCCAATGAAAATCAGGGGTGTCACTAGCACGTTAAGAGACCATACAATAAATGTCAGGGGCCCGAGACTGTTCAACTGCCTCCCAGCATACATAAGGGGGATTACCAACAGACCCCTGGCAGTCTTCAAGCTGGCACTGGACAAGCACCTAAAGTCGGTTCCTGACCAGCCGGGCTGTGGCTCGTACGTTGGTTTGCGTGCAGCCAGCAGCAACAGCCTGGTTGATCAGGCTCTGATCCACCAGGAGGCCTGGTCACAGACCGGGCCGCGGGGGCGTTGACCCCCGGAACTCTCTCCAGGTAAACTCCAGGTAAACTCCAGAGGCTATTGAGGAAACTTAAGGCACACGGAACAGGAGGAGAAATTTTTTCCTGGGTAGAGACATGACTGACAAATAGACAGCAGAGAGTTTACATAAATGGGGAGAAATCAGAATGGGGGCACGTCACAAGCGGTGTTCCTCAGGGGTCAGTGTTGGGCCCGTTGTTGTTCACAATTTACATAAACGACATAGATGAGGGAATAAATAGCGACATAAGCAAATTTGCTGATGACACCAGAATAGGCCGCCCAATTCATTCTAATGAGAACACTAGAGCGCTCCAGGATGATTTGAATAGACTGACGCAATGGTCGGAGAAGTGGCAGATGCAGTTTAATATTGACAAATGCAAAGTTCTAAATGTTGGACAGGTAAATAACCATGCCACATATAAACTAAATAATGTAGATCTTAATACTACTGATTGCGAAAAGGATTTAGAAGTTCTGGTTAGCAATAATTTAAAACCAAGACAACAGTGCATTAGTGTTCGCATTAGTGTACAAGTGGCGTTCCACAGGGACCAGTCTTGGGCCCGATGTTGTGGTGACGTGTACTTAGCAGTGGTGACGTGTACTTAGCTCTGTGAAGACCTGTTTGTGTGCTCTCTGTGAATCTGAACCAGGATGCCCTCTCTTGAGCAACTTTACCAGCAGCTGAGAGAAGAGCTCAGAGTTGCTAAGATGGAGATACGGCGATTAACGGAGGAGAACAAGAGGATTCGTAATAATCCTCCTGTTGTGAGTCCCCAGGTTAAGAGGGGAGCTTGGTCAGTGGCCGGGCAACATGGAACCAAGCTGAAGATCAAGAAAACAGTTGGAGAGGCAGAAACGAGAAACCAGAAGACTACCGTGGAAACTTCCAACCAATTCTCGGTGCTACCCGACGAATGTGAGTGTTCTACTGGGAAAGCCACAACGAGCACCAAAGAAGCATTGGTAGACGTGAGTGAGACATCCCTAGAAACCCCAACGAAGACCATCAAGAACGTCTTGACGAATTCTACAAGTGGTGTAATGCTACCTGGCGAATGTGAGTCGACTACTCGGAGCATCACGACGGACGACGCAAAGGAAGGTAAAAACATTGTTGTTGTTGGGGATAGCCAGATTAGGTACATGGATAGGGCATTCTGCTTGAAGGACAGGAGTAGGAGGCAGAGAGTGTGTTTTCCTGGGGCAGGGATGAAGGATATTGTTAGCCGTCTGGATGACATCATGAGAGGTAATGGGAGAAATCCTATTATTTGTCTCAGTGCTGGAGGCAACGATGTTGGCAGACGTAGGAGTGAGGACCTGATTAGCAGGTATAGGTCAGCAATAGAGATAATTAGGAGGAAGGGTGGGAAACCTGTCATATGTGGCATTTTGCCAAGGAGAGGAGTTGGAAATGAATGGTTGTCCAGAGCAATTGGTGTCAATTGCTGGCTGGACAAATACTGTAAGGAAAATGCGGTAACATTCATTGACAACTGGGACCTCTTCTATGGAAGAAATGACATGTATGCCAGGGATGGGGTTCACTTATCTAGGTGTGGGGTGGGAGCACTGGCCAACGCAGTGGAGGGAGCTGTTAGGTCTTTAAACTAGGAATAGTTACTGGTATGGGTTTTTGCGGGAAAACTGTGAAGTCTCAGGGTAGTAATATGAGTACTAGGAGAACTAGTAATAGGCAAAATGAGGTGGATATCGGAAAGCCAGTGGCACTAATTGACAAGGACAGTAATAGGTTTAGTGGAATAACAGAAAGGAGCAGGAATGATAAAGAGAAAGGAGGGTCCTTAAGTATATATTACACAAATAGTCGCAGTGCTAGGAATAAGATGGACGAGTTGAGACTAGTTGCTAGTGCAGGTAACATAGATGTATTTGCCATTACTGAGACGTGGTTTAATTCAAAAAGTCGGGACATGCCTGCAGAATGTCACATTCAGGGTTTCAAATTGTTCCAAGTAGATAGAAGTATCGGAAAGGGGGGTGGGGTGGCATTGTATGTCCGAGATCGCTTGAACTGTTGCATTAAAACGGGTATTAAGTCTGAAGTAACACATACAGAGTCTGTTTGGATAGAATTTTCAGAGGGGCATGAAAAATTAACTTTAGGTGTGATATACCATCCCCCAAATTTAGATAGGGACCAGGAAAGACTACTATGGGAGGAAATTGTTAGGGCCACAAGGCACGATAATGTAGTAATTCTAGGAGACTTTAACTTTAGTCATATTGATTGGAATTTCTTGACTGGGAATTTAGAATCATATGACTTCTTAGAAGTAGTTCAGGATTGTTTTTTGAAGCAGTTTGTGACAGAACCTACAAGGGGTAATAACCTGCTTGACTTAGTTCTGGCAAACAATGAATCCCTTGTTAATAATTTAGAAGTTTCAGAGGAATTGGGTGCTAGCGACCACAAATCAATTACATTTAGAATTGAATGGAAGTATGATAGTAGGGATAACTCAGTAACAGTCCCAGATTTTCGCTTAGCAGATTACGATGGGCTTAGAAAACACTTATCATCTGTTGACTGGGGTAACGAAGAGAGCTATCAATATGACAGTTTTCTGAACACAATACATGCTGCTCAGAGAACATTTATCCCTTATAAAGAAATTAGATCAAATAGAAATGACCCAAAATGGATGAATAATAGGCTGAAATATCTACTAGGGCATAAGAAAGGAATTTATAGGCGTATCAAAAGAGGCGAGGGTCATCTTATGAATCAGTATATTGACATTAAGAGGGACATTAAAAAGGGGATAAGAAAAGCTAAAAGGGACTATGAAATTAAAGTTGCTAGGGATTCTAAAACTAATCCAAAAAGTTTTTTCCAGGTATATAGAACAAAAGTCAGAGATAAGATAGGTCCCCTTAAAAATAACTATGGGCATCTTACTGACAAAGAGAATGAAATGTGCTCGATTTTAAATAATTATTTTCTCTCGGTTTTTACACAGGAAGACACTAATAATATTCCGGTAATTAATTTTTATAGTGGGCCAGAAGAAGATAAATTATGTAACATCACAGTCACTAGTGAAATGGTTGTGAAGCAGATAGACCGACTGAAGCAAAATAAGTCACCGGGTCCTGATGAGGTTTTTTCAACGGTTCTAAAGGAATGCAAAATGGAAGTCTGTGAACCATTAACTAATATCTTTAATTTATCTCTTCAAACAGGTGTAGTGTCTGACATGTGGAAGATGGCTAATGTAATTCCTATTTTTAAAACGGGAAAAGTCGTTACCGTCAAATTACCGCCCAATAAGCCTGACCTCAATTGTAGGCAAATTACTAGAGTCAATTATAGCTCAAATTATAAGAAGCCATCTCGATAAGCATAGCTTGATTAATGATACTCAGCATGGATTCACAAGAGACCGGTCTTGTCTAACTAATTTATTAACTTTCTTCAGTAAAGCTTTTGAGGCTGTTGACCACGATAAAGAATTTGATATTATTTACTTAGATTTTAGTAAGGCATTTGATAGAGTTCCGCACCGAAGATTGTTGAAGAAAGTAGCAGCTCATGGCATTGGGGGAAGAGTGCTCTCGTGGATCGAATCATGGCACACAGACAGGAAGCAGAGAGTGTCCATAAATGGGGTTAAATCCGAGTGGGGATCAGTAACAAGTGGCGTTCCACAGGGATCAGTCTTGGGCCCGTTGTTGTTTATAATATATATCAATGATTTTGATGAAGGAATTACTAGTGATATGAGCAAATTCGCCGATGACACGAAGATAGGTAGGATAATTGATTCAAACGTAGATGTTAGGGAACTTCAGGAGGATTTAGACAAACTCTACTCTTGGTCAGAAAAGTGGCAGATGCAGTTCAATGTAGATAAATGCAAGGTTCTGAAGCTCGGGAGTGTCCATAACCCTAGCACTTATAAGTTAAATAATATAGAACTTAGCCATACAGATTGCGAAAAGGACTTGGGGGTTATGGTGAGCAGCAACCTTAAACCAAGACAGCAATGCCTAAGCGTACGTAATAAGGCAAATAGATTACTGGGATTTATATCAAGAAGTGTAAGCAACAGAAGTCCAGAGGTCATACTGCAGCTTTATACATCATTAGTAAGGCCTCACCTAGATTATGCAGCTCAATTCTTTTCTCCATATTACAGAATGGACATAAATTCGTTAGAAAACATTCAGCGAAGGATGACTAAATTAATACATGGCATTAGAAATCTTCCTTATGAAGAAAGATTGAAGACTCTTAAGTTACATTCACTTGTTAGACGAAGAATGAGGGGAGACCTGATCGAAGTGTATAAGTGGACGATAGGTATTAATAAAGGGGATATTAACAAGGTCTTGAGGATATCTCTCCAAGAGAGAACCCGCAGTAATGGATTTAAATTAGATAAGTTTAGATTTAGAAAGGACATAGGAAAGTATTGGTTTGGAAATAGGGTAGTTGATGAGTGGAACAGTCTACCTAGTTGGGTTATTGAGGCTAGGACTTTGGGTAGTTTCAAATTTAGGTTGGATAAGTACATGAGTGGGAGGGGTTGGATTTGAGTGGGACTTGCACATCGGAGCTTGTTTCTTGGGTGGCATTGAAAGTTGGGTTGGTCAAATGTTTGTTAGTGGGATGAATTGTAAAGGACCTGCCTAGTATGGGCCAACAGGCCTGCTGCAGTGTTCCTCCTTTCTTATGTTCTTATGTTCTTATAAAGCTAACAGAATTCTTGGCTTCATATCTAGAAGTATAAATAATAGAAGTCATCAAGTTGTTCTTCAACTCTATATATCCTTGGTTAGGCCTCATTTAGACTATGCTGCTCAGTTCTGGTCACCGTATTACAGAATGGATATAAATGCTCTGGAAAACGTACAGAGGAAGATGACAAAGATGATCCCATGTATCAGAAATCTTCCCTATGAGGATAGACTAAGGGCCCTGAATCTGCACTCTCTTGAAAGGCGTATAATTAGGGGGGATATGAACCAGGTGTATAAATGAAAAACAGGAATAAATAAAGGGGATGTAAATAGCGTGCTGAAAATTTCCAGCCAAGACAGGACTCGCAGCAATGGTTTCAAGTTGGCAAGTTGGAAAAATTCAGATTCAGAAAGGATATAGGAAATCACTGGTTTGGTAATAGAGTTGTGGATGAGTGGAACAAACTCCCGAGTACAGTTATTGAGGCTAAAACGTTGTGTAGTTTTAAAAATAGGTTAGATAAATACATGAGTGGGTGTGAGTTGGACTTGACTAGCTTGTGCTGCTGGGTCTGGTGCAGTGCTCCATCCTTGAGTGGAGATGATCAGACTGGGTGGGTCATTGGGCTAATCCGGGGGGGAGTCATTGGGCTAATCCGGGGGGGGGGGTCATTGGTCTAATCCGGGGGGGGGACATGTACCTGCTCCGCATGGGTCAGTAGGCCTGTTGCAGTGTTCCTTCTTTCTTATGTTCTTATGTCTCATAACAATAGTGACAGCTTCTAGATTGTAAATAAAGATAGAAACTCTTAACATAACCCTGTAAAACCATTGTGTAACGATATATATATATATATATATATATATATATATATATATATATATATATATATATATATATATATATATATAGAGAGAGAGAGAGAGAGAGAGAGAGAGAGAGAGAGAGCGTGCGAGAGAATTAATGTCGTGTCGCCGATTGCTGGTTGAACTTCAAATGATCTTGTGCGAAATTTATCAACAGTTCTGGATTTGCATGAGTGACCACGGTAAAGGTTCTCGTGGTAACCGGGTTTGAGAAGCGGTCAACATGGTCAGTTAGGAGACAGGGGGCGCCTTACCATTCTTGAAATTTTATGCATTCCTGGACCATCTCTGATCAAGTGTGTTGTGTGTTGCTGTCCAGTCTGAGGAAAAGAAACCTAAATAATCTTATTGTCTTCTTTTCTTCTACACATACACAAACACACACACACAAACACATATACATACACACACACAAACATACACACACACACACTAACACGCACACATTGTCTTCTAGATACCACGAAGGCAATGGGATCAGACATTTCTGTGGGTTTTAATAGAGGGAAGAGTATATATATATATATATATATATATATATATATATATATATATATATATATATATATATATATATATATATATATATATGTGTGTGTGTGTGAGGTCAGTGAGGGAAGGCCTAATGGAGGAGGAGGAGGAGGAGGCGGAGGTTGAGGGGTAATACTGTGTCTCCCCCTTCCCCAAACAGGCGCGCATACACCGTGTGCTCGTGTTACAATGGAGTGTTTGTTCACCGTGTGTATAGTGTATATAGTGTGTAGTATGAGCATGGTATGCGCATAGCACGTGTAGTGTATAGCGGCGTGTCGTTTATAGTGGGGGCTGTGCACAAAGCATAGTGGTGTATAGTAACAGGTGCACAGAGAATAGTGGCGTATAGTAACAGGTGCACAGAGCATTGAGGTGTATAGTGACTTGTCCTGGGAGGGAGTGAGTGCCCTACTCCGCCTCATCACACATCTTCCACTCCTCCCTTTCCTCCACCGCCCACCAAGGAGGGGAGACCCCTCTCCTCCCCCTACCACCACCATGAACTATATGCGGTATGTGCCATGCGCCATTTTCTCTTCAGCCTGGGCTTACCACACAGTTTGAGGTATGGCAGATGATGAAGCCAGCCAGCCACAAAGCCAGGGAAACAGTGCACCCAGCAATAAAAGAAGAGGCACATGTCAGGTGTGCGGAGAGTTTCGAGCACGCAACAGGAATGGTCGCATTCGTGCACACAATGGGTGTGCAGGATCACATATGCCCCCAGCAGAGAGCAGCCCACAGCCTCCACAGGCAGATGACAATTCCAATGGCAACCTCCTCAGTTGCGATAACCTTCTGTTAGCATTCAAATCCACTGCTAACAGTACCCTATCCCACATCCTTAAAGCAGCTCGCCCATATGCAGCAGGGAAATTCACAGACCTTCTTAAGCAGGTGAATGGAGGTTCCACCAACTTAGAAGCCCGAGGCAGCATCCAAGCATGGCGCAACCTGCTCCTGTTCGGCAATGTCTGTCTTGCAGTTCCTGAGAGAGCAAACTGCTAACCACGTCAGTTATCAAGGCAGTGCTCAACTACCCAAGAACGGATAATTGTGTCCCTCTGCCCCATCATCGCAGGAATCACAAAGGTAGACCCAAGAAAAGCCCCACTGAAAACGAGAAAATTTGCGCACAGGTTAGCAAAAAAATTGAAGGTAACACAGTGGGAGCAATCCGAATAATTACAAGTGACGACACTGTAGCCCCCAAAGATGAGACCACAGTCCAAGCACTAAGAGACAAGCATCCAACCAGGGACACCATAGCCATCAACAACAACCCTGAGGAAGACCCCATCACTGAACAATTAATTTTGCCTGAATCGGAAGTCTATAAGGCGATCGTGTCATTTCCTGCAGGATCTGCAGGAGGTTACACTGGAAATCGACCTCAGCACCTCAATGAGATGGTAAATCCAGTACTCGGTGCATCTGCATCACTTCTTCTCACCGAGCTAACAACTTTCGTCAACAACTGCCTGGCTGGGCGAATCCCAGAAGAAGTTAAACCTTTCTTTTTCGGAGCCTCACTGTGTGCGTTGAAGAAGAAGGATGGGGGAAGCAGACCCATTGCGGTTGGAAACACTCTTCGCTGTCTCGTGGCCAAAGCAGCAGTAAGAAACATTCGCCTAGAAGCTGCCAGTTTACTCCAGCCACACCAACTGGGCTTTGGGGTCCCTCAAGGCAGTGAAGCTGCAGCTCATGCGGCAAGGGCCTACATCAGGAACCTACCAGAAGACAAGGCTGTAGTCAAACTTGATTTTAGAAATGCCTTTAATATGGTAAAGAGAGATGCTGTCTTGCCAGCTGTTCGGGATTGCTTCCCCAGTCTTTTTCCCTTCATCTCAGCTGGCTACAACAAACCCTCGATTCTTTTGTTTGGAGAACATGAAATTCAATCATCAGAAGGTGTTCAGCAGGGTGACCCACTAGCTCTGCTTCTCTTCTGCTTGGCAGTAAGAGAACTAACTTCCAGCCTATGCAGCGAGCTCAACATCTGGTACCTGGATGATGGCACTCTGGCAGGTACTGAAGAGTCCTTCGTAGGGGACCTACAACTGGTGAAAACACAGGGAGAAGACTTGGTACTCATCCTCAATCCCTCCAAGTGTGAAATCATCACAGAGAACCAGGAAATAATCAATGCTGTGCGAAGAATCCTCCCAGAAGTCTCTACTACCACTCAGTCCAACAGTACCCTCCTGGGAGCACCGCTGGGTCACCAGGCCATCGACACAGTCCTCAAGGACAAATTGAATGACCTGATGAGAATGGAGGAGAGAATAAGCAATCTTGATGCCCATGATGCTCTGTATCTCCTCACAAGGTGCCTTACTATTCCAAGACTCACTTCCTGAGGTGTGCACCCTCTTTTGACAACCCAACACTCGACGAATATGACGCACACCTGAGGTCAACCCTTAAGAAGGCACTGAACCTGTCACTAGAGGATCAGCAATGGGATCAGGCAACCCTCCCAGTGCGACTGGGAGGTATAGGGGTGCGCAAAGCAACGCATGTTGCTTTACCTGCTTTTCTGTCTTCGTGTTTGGCTTCCAGTGCATTAGTCAAGAAGATTGTTCCCGAACGCTTGAGAGACGTGGTAGGAGCTCAAGACCCCAGGTTTACTGAAGCAGCGATTCGGTGGGACACCCTTACAGATTCCTCCAGTAGACCAGCTCCTCCCAAAGAACACAAACAGTCCCACTGGGACAAACCGATACACAAACCGATCATGGAAAAAATCGCCAACACAAGGCTCTCCAATGCCTCAGGAAAGGACAAAGCTCGTCTCCTGGCAGTGAAGGCACCACACTCAGGAGATTTCCTGTTAGCTGTTCCCAATTCCTCCTTGGGCACTCGACAAGACCCACAGGCCATTTGGATTGGTGTTGCTCTTCGCCTAGCCGCCCCCATCCTCACCGAACATAGGTGCATTTGCGGCAGGGCGACAGTTGATCAATTCGGACTTCATGGTCTCGTGTGTCACACAGCAGAAGGGAAGTATGCCAGGCATGAGGAGGTCAATGACATCATAAAGAGAAGCCTCGCCACAGCCCATTGCCCAGCTCAACGGGAACCCCAAGTGCAGAGGTCTGACGGAAGTCAAAAGCGTCCTGATGGAGCCACTATGCTACCTTGGAAGGATGGAAAGCAGATTGCCTGGGACTACACATGTGCCGCCACATTGGCAGACACCTACTTGCCATACTCCGTAGTGGAAGGGGGATGGAGCTGCCAGCCACAGGGAGACCCAGAAGATCCGCAAATATGAAGACCTTCCCCCTTGCTATAACTTCATCCCAATAGGGTCGGAGACCCTTGGAGCATGGGACAAGTGTGCTCTAAAGTTCCTAATAGAGCTGGGTGAAAAGCTCATCATAGAAACCAAGGACCACAGGGCGACCAGCTTCCTCTTTCAGAGACTCAGTGTTGCAACCCAGAGAGGAAATGCCTGCAGCATTCTGGGCACGCGGCCCACCGCCGGGGAGCTGGACGAAGTATTCGAGATGTAGCTCTGAGTCACCTACGTTGTTTTACTTTCTATCGTATTTTTGTGAATGTTTTGTCAATGTATTTTGTCTTTAAATAAAATATACATAAAATATAGGGGGTGGTAGGTGAAAATTCTCAAACAGCTTCAGGGAGAACCTTGAGTTTTCCCTGAAGCAAGTTTATTCTTTTCTCTGAGGATGAGGGTCCCTATTACAGTTCTAGAGGTGGTACCTCCCTATATTTTATATATATATATATATATATATATATATATATATATATATATATATATGATATATATATATATATATATGAAAAAGCCTTGGTCAAATTGGACTTTGCCAATGCTTTCAACTCAGTCAGAAGGGATGCTGCTCTCCAAGCAGTTTATAGAAACTTCCCTTCCCTTTATCCCTTCATAGAATCGTGTTATAGTGTGACTTCCAAACTATTGTTTGGGGACCATGAAATTGACTCGTGTGAGGGCGTGCAACAGGGGGACCCTCTCGCCCCCTTTCTATTTTGTTTGGTCATCAAGGAAGTCACGGAGGCACTCTCCAGCGAGCTCAATATCTGGTTCCTGGACGACGGTACCCTAGCTGGCACAACAGAATCTCTCCTGGAGGACATCAGTAAAATTAAAGACATGGGAGAAAGCCTGGGACTCTCTTTAAACCCCACCAAATGTGAAATAGTTTCTACCAATCAACAGTTGATCCAGAATATTAGTACCGTTTTACCAGGAGCACGAGCCATTGATCCAGCCAATAGCACTCTCCTCGGTGCTCCTCTTGGGTCCAATGCCATCGATCTGATCCTAGGAAAAAAAGTCTCAGACCTCCGGACGATGGAAAGCAGGATGAAAGACATTGACACACACGATGCCTTCTACCTACTCACCAGGTGCCTGTCAACCCCAAAACTTACCTATTTTCTGAGATGCTCCCCAGCCTTCAGCAGTCCAAAACTCAAGGAATATGACTCCCTCCTGAAGGCCATGCTAGAGAGTGTACTGAATCTTTCCCTTGACGATGGACAGTGGTTGCAAGCCTCACTTCCGGTCAGGCTTGGAGGGCTAGGAGTACGCAGAGCCTCCCAGATTGCTCTACCAGCTTTCCTATCCTCTTCCATTGCATCAAACGAGTTGATAAGACAAATTCTTCCTGACACCCTCAGTGACTCAGCAGGAATAGAAGACCCTAGCTATGTCAGTGCCATCACCGAATGGGAGACTCTTGCTGCTCCAGCACCAAACCCTAGTGCAGCACTGGCTCACAAACAGTCAAGCTGGGATAGCCCAATTGCTGAAAAGGTGCTTGCCAACATGCTCAGGGCTGCAACATCAGATAGGGAGATTGCCCGTCTCCAGGCTGTGAGTGCACCTCACTCCGGGGACTTCCTCCAAACAGTTCCCATATCGGCAATGGGAACGCGACTCGACCCTAAGACCCTCCGTATTGCAGTGGCTCTGCGCCTTGCTGCCCCAATTCACACAGAATATATGTGTATTTGCGGCGAAGTGCAAGCAGACCAATACGGTCTACATGGTCTTAACTGTTCCAAAACCAAGGGCTGGCATGCAAGACACAATGAGGTCAACGACATCATTAAGAGAACCCTTGCTACAGCTGGATGCCCTGCCGAGAGGGAGCCACGATCACTTGCAGCAAACAATACCCACAACCCAGCAAACCGCCCCGACGGGATCACCATCTATCCTTGGAAGAATGGCAAGCTCTTAGCATGGGACTATACCTGTGTGTCCACACTGGCTGAAACCTATATCCATCACAGTGTGGGGCGACAGGGAGGAGCTGCTGACCACAGGGAGGAGTACAAGATCAGCAAGTACAGGGACATTAGCCAACAGTATCAATTTGTCCCAGTGGGATCAGAGACCTTGGGATCATGGGGAAAAAATGCCACACGTTTCCTTAAAGAATTGGGTTCCAGACTCATCGACACCACCAGGGACCCCAGGGCAGCCACTTTCATGTTCCAGCGCCTCAGCGTCGCCATCCAGAGGAGAAATGCTTGCTGCATACTTGGTTCACGTCCAGCCTCGGAGGAGCTGGAGGAAATTCATCATCTTTGATACATTGTGCCATTGTATTCATGTTCATGTTTTTTTCTGTAAATGTATTTTGTTTATTAATAAATGTTCACATAGAATATAAATATAGGGGGTGGTAGGAGAAGAAAATATTTAAACAGCTCCGGGGAGAACCTTGAGTTTTCCCTGAGGTACGTTTATTGTCTTCTCTGAGGATGAGGGTCCCCATTCCAGCTATAGAGGTGGTACTTCCCTATATATATATTGAAATATATATATATATATATATATATATATATATATATATATATATATATATATATATATATATATATATATATATGGGAATATTTTATTACATAATATGGTTCAAAAGATTTAAGAGATACATTGTTGATATAAAGGTGGCATATACGGTACATATTACGTGTGTATCACCGATTATAAGGCGAAAATCTCATCCAGCTCCTCAGAGCTGGGGCGTGTGCCCAAAATACAGGAGGCATTACCCCTTTGAACAGTCGCACTGAGCCGCTGGAACAGAAAACTAGCTGCCCTGGGATCCCTAGTAACCCTGATGAGTCTTTTTCCCAGCTCCTTAAGGAATTTAGATGTATTCTTTCCCCATGAGCCAAGGGTCTCTGAGCCTATGGGAACAAACATATAATGACGGGCAAGTTCTCCATATTTTCTAAACTTTTGGGACTCCCTGAAGCTGGCAGCTGCCCCTCCTTCCTCCCTGGTGTATTGGAGATAGGTATCAGTCAAGGTACATGCACATGTATAGTCCCACACCACCTGCTTCCCGAATAGGTAAAATTTCCGATTTTGGCTTAAATAGCAATGCTCTTCTTGCCGAGTAAGCCATGCAAAAATTTGTGTATGCAATAATTTTACAATCATTTTGAACCTAACGAAAAAAAATATATTTCTTTGTGTTTGTTTATTATTAAATTATTGTAACCTTATCTAAAATATAATTAGTTGGATTAGGCTAAATTAAATTGGTCTCGTTATAATAAGGTTAGGTAAGCTTTCTAAGGTTCTTTTGGTACAAAATTACTAATTTTTGCATTAACATAAATGAAAAAAAAATATCTTTAAACGTATAAGAGAAAACTTTAGAAAGGACTTAATTTTAAATGAGTTCTTGCTAACTGACAAGTTTTACGGGACGACATTTTATATATATATATATATATATATATATATATATATATATATATATATATATATATATATATATATATATATATATATATATATATATGAATACACACATACCCACTTACACAAATAAAAACCAAGCATATGCAGTGAAAACAGACATTACTGTACTAACACAACTAGTTACTCGTCCCAGGCTGTGGAATCACTGAGAGGAGAAGAGTCCTCGAAGCAAAGTTCTCTTATCCTCAAGACGAAGATATTGTCGGGATTATCGCCAAATCTTCCGTCATTAGTTGGAATATTACTGAGCTGAAGTTTTTGTTTTGTCAATTTTTCTCTGTCGTGAATCCGGCTAAGAGAAATTTAATATTCTTACCCATTGTTTCTATCATTTTTGAATTGGTAATTTATGTGCAATCAAAACGAAGACGAGGTAATGAAACTGTTTGCGGGTAATATATATGCCTGGTTTTTCTTTCTTAAGGCACCGTGTCCGATCCAAGTGTTGATTGACCTAAAAGACCGAGTAGGAGTTTAAGTTGGGAACTATGGAGTAGACCGCTGGAAAGCTGTGCTTAGTTTGACCACATTATCCCAAAATTTCGGCAGAATAAATAAAAAAGTGATATTTTATGATAACTGGCTTTATTTGGTAGTTGAAAAATAAAAATAACAACAGAAAATTAACAATTATGATATTTGTGAAGCATCAAAACTCGGCAAGACTAGGAGTCAAGGAGTCGTCGTAAGCACAACACCAGGAGGACAGTTGAGAGATTCAAGGACCTCTCCACAGCCAACATTGCTAAAGGAAGCAGAGTCCTCAGCGCAAGGTCTATACTTCCTGCGGTAGTAAGCAACCACCTTCATGGCAGGCCAAGCTCAAGGATGTAGGAGACTCTGAAAGACCTTATTGCCTTCCTTCTGCAGCAGCGGCTTCAGCTTCCTGCTGGCGGGCGAACTCGATCTGAGCGATGGCGTGGGCTGGGAAAGGATGAGGCGTCGGTAGCCAGTCAGATACCGCGCGGTATCCTGTGTCGTCGGCCACGAAGCTGAAGATGGCGGGTGTTCCGTCGGGGAAAGTGAATCTGAGGAGAAGGTGAACAAAAATGAGCTTTGGGCGGTCTTTTTCTGGCTCCCTATTGCGTAGAATGGTGGGACAAGTCCCTTAAGGGGACGAAGGACTTCCAGTTTCAAGAATAAAGTGATTTTAAGGGGACGATGACCGCTTCGAAAATCAGCCTGCGCCTTATATGCTCCAGATCAGGGCCAAGGGAAAGCTTTGGGTTATGCTTTATCAGCTGTTTACTAACTTTACATTACAACTGCTTAGAAACATTATCATATATGCTCGTGCGCCTTATATGCCAGAAAATACGATAACAAGATTTCCAGAATTCTGCAATCCAGGCTATACCTGCTGACTGACGACGACGCTGAAGGAGAGAGACACTGCAGAATAAGAGTTCATTAGGACAACAGTTAGCTCTGCGTAGAGCTTTATCAAATCATGATTTGATTTATCGCCACACACAGCACAACACTGGCACGATAAAAACTTGCTCGGCAACATGTATCTTATCTTCATTGTTGTGGTAGTACACCATTAAGATCCAATTAAAGACGATGCCAACAGCATCAGCATCCCCGCCTGATGCTCAGGGTAAAAAAAAACTAAATAAAAAAGGGGTCGAAAAGAAAGAAAGTAAAATACTGCAGATTGACACAACGCGAGAACAAGTCCAGCAAACATGTTGATGCGAAGAGATGAGGTGGAGAAGGCGTAAGAGAAGTGGGAAGAGGTAGGATAAGGGAGGTAGTACGAATGAAGAGGCAAAATGAAGAAATATGGAAGATTAGGTAAGAATAAAAGGAAGAACATGGAAGGCAACTTGGCTAAAAATGTAGTACGGAGTAAGAGGAAGCACGACTGAGAAGACAGCAAGCAGGGGAAAGACAACATGGAAGAAGAAAAGAAAACAGAATAGAACGATAGGTAGTGAAGAGCAAAGGGTCACTACGTAGAAACAAGCAACAGAAAATAACAGAAGAGGGAGAGAAGGGAAGAGCAAGAAGACAAGTCTCACCCAGCCCTCACAGCAGGAAATATTTAACACCAGACAAGTTAGATATACACTCTCGTACTAGACCAGACGCTCCATAAACATATTCTCCTCTACACTAACTAAATGTTTATCAGACAGCCACCACTTCAAAACCTTATTTAAAATTTAGCTATTAAAGGCAGGTGATCAGATATCAAACATCTAAAATAATTTTTTTTTCTCAACAGTTAATGACTGAATTTATTCTGTAAATATATTTCAAACAAATAAATAAAAATATACTGAATATGCAAAGGGAAATATTATTGTATTACTTATAATTAAATATGCCAGTTCATTATACATTCTTAATTATTCTATTATATTTTTAAAAAGTAAGAAAAGCTTCGAAAGAATTAGGAAAAATATGATACTTAAAAAGTACGATACTTAAAAAATATGATACTTAAAAAGTACGATACTTAAAAATATGATACTTAAAAACACGATACGTAAAAAATACGATTCATAAAAAATAATATGCTTTAAAAATACGATACTTAAAATACGATATTTAAAAAATACGACACTTAAAAATGCGATACTTAAAAATACGATACTTAAAAATACGATACTTAAAAAATGCGATACTTAAAAAATACGATACTTAAAAAGCGAACTGAAGCAATTAACTATAAAGGTGTGGACAAATAAAAGAAATGATAAAAATCTGTAGAGGAAGTATTCTAGTGAAGGGTTCTTGATCCGAAGAATTGGAGCAACCTTCCTATTTACATACCATTGTCACAGGCTCATTGTGATCATTGCGGGTTTAGCGCCTCCAAAGGAATTGAGTAAAGAAGTCTGAAAAATAGACATGCAAATTGCGCTCATGTCCGCTCATGTCCACTCATATCAAGATGTGAACATGCAATGTTAGGTTAGGTAAGGTTTATCAGGAAACAGAACAAGTGTTTCCTGGCTCGCAATTTTGGTCATCTGACCGAGGCCTTCCGCTGGCTTACCGGTCCACCTCTTTATGATTAAGACCATGATAGGAACTTAACATTCAAGGGACACCTAGATAAAGTGACTGGAGACCCAGTTCGTAATGCTATAATCTTATCTACAATAAACAAGAGTCAGAATGTTCGCTTGGAACTTCTCTTTGAATATTTTAGATAGAATTTTGCTGGAGCCTGTGAGCGTCGTTATAGTAGATGAGGGAGGCGCTGCGGCGACCCCATTGAACACGGCTTAGCAGGTGGATTCCTGGTCGTTTTCCCGTGATGTTTACAGCCGTGTTAAGATTTTCGTCAACCACGAAGGTGTGTACGTGTCCCGTAGGTCGATTGCTAGTGCACTTAGCTCACACACATAGAGGTCCGTGGTTTGATCACCTGTATGGATGGAAATATTAGGACGTGCTTCCTTAAGACACCTGCTGTCCCTGTTAACCTAGTAGTATATAGGTACCTGAGTGTTAGTAGACTGATGTGAGTTGCATCCTGGGTACAAAATTGACCTAATTTGCTCGAAATGCTTCGCATGATAAAGGGCTTTCTTTATAGTAGTATGTCCTTGATGTCAACTAGACCTGTATACCTTGTACATGTACTTGTAGAAATAAAGATATTATTATAGACATGAAAGAGGGATACTCACGACCATCCGCCTCGCATATCTACGGCGCCAGTATCACTCTGGGGGATACCTTGCTCGTAGCGACTGATACCGTTGCCAGTTTCGAAAGTAAATCTGTACGAGCCATCTGGGTAAGGTCCCTCGCGCTCGTCGACCAGGATAGGGATAACATCCTCGGATGGATCAGGCAGGATTTGGATGGGAAACCCAGTATCATGTTGTGGCTGCTGGAAAAGATCCTGGCTAGCACCAGCACCAGAGTGGCCAGGTCGTTCAGGAGGCTGGAAGGGCAACTGACTTGAACCTGCTCCAGAACCTGCTGGAGCACTCCCTCCTGGAGGAGAGTCAATCAGCTGAGATGGCTGGAAGGGCAACTGACTTGAACCTGGTCCAAAGCCTCCTGGAGCAGCCCCTGGTGGAGGAGAGTCAATCTGCTGAGATTGCTGGAAGGACAGCTGACTTGAACCTGGTCCAAAGCCTCCTGGAGCAGTCCCTGCTGGAGGAGAATGACTTTGGAGCAGTGACTGGGAGAGGGCTTGTCTTTGGGACGCACTTAAACTCCCTGTTGAGGAAAGATTTTCAATTCTTGCACTCACCACCACAGCCACTAAGGCCAACGCCAACGTCTGGAAAAAAAATTAGAGTAGCGCTACATAAACTAGAATGCTTAATGTATACATACGTCATTAGATGTTTGTTGCCGTAGCACAAATAAAAGTTTTATTTAAAGATTAAGCCCAGAGGCGAGTGCAGTGCTTTACCCTGACTATCATGGTGACGCTGTGAAGGGAGAAGTGTTCAGAGGGGTCTCCGTACCCGCCTTATATACTTACAACACTATTCCCTCTCACATCAGACGTCTCGACATTTAGGTGAAGGTACACCTACTTTCGTCTTTTACAAAAACAAACAAAAAAAACACGCGCATAAACACAGGTGCACACACAGACAGACACACAGGAAAGGGAAAGACAGTTTGAGAGAAGGGAAACTGGATTACTGTGACATGATTGGAAATTAAGGACGTAATAACTCGCTAGAAAACCTGGAAATTTTTGTTTACCTTCTGGGGATAAGAAAGTGAAATGACCGGGATAAAGAAGTTGTAAATGAATATCCCATACACAACTTTAAGAATAGGTATAATAGAACTCACGATGCATGTAGAAAGTTAACTTGAAAGTGGCAGGGCCAGGAGCTGAGACTCGATTCCCAAGACCAGGAATAGGCGAGCACGTTAGGAGAATACAAACACAGAACAGGCGGCTCAATGGGGCGCGAGATAAGCGTATATTTATGGCACTACTTGGAGCATATTTGGTCAGATAATATTATGTGGTGTATGCTCCCATTGAGGAAGATATATCTAGGGATCATACTAAATAGTTATGTATATTCAGAGCGACATACTGAAGAAGGTAAGTTCAGTCAAGCGCAGCAAACCAAGAAGGAAAGTACAAAGTAGCAAACCAAGGAATAAGTTTACAATATATATAACACCCATTGTTAGTGCTATTGAAGCCAAAATTGCAAGATTTACCTATTCGTCACGACATAAAAATGTTGTGGAGTAGTACATAAATTTGGGGTACCAGGGGTAAATGAAAATGAGAAGCCTTTAATTGAACTATGTGTAGAAAGTGGTTTGGTAATAATATATATTTTATGAAAAATATAATAAATAAATATACAAGGTATGATATAACACGTAATGAAAGTAGTTTGTTAGATTATGTATTGGTGGATAAAAGGTTGATGGGTCGGCTCCCGGATGTACATGTTTATAGAGGGGCAACTGATATATCGGATCATTATTTAGTTGTAGCTACAGTTAGGGGTAGATGGGACAAGAGGAAAATGGCAACAACAAGAGGGAGGTGAAAGTGTATAAACAAAGGGAGGAAGAAATTAGGGTGAGATATAAGCAACTATTGGCAGAAAGGTGGGCTAGTGCAAGTATGAGTAGTGGGGAAGTTGAAGAGGGTTGGAATAGTTTTAAAAATGCAGTATTAGAATGTGGGGCAGAAGTTTGTGGTTATAGGAGGGTGGTTGCAGGAGGAAAGAGGAGTGATTGGTGGAATGATGAAGTAAAGGGTGTGATAAAAGAGAAAAAGGTAGCTTACGAGAGGTTTTTACAAAGCAGAAGTGTTATAAGAAGAGTAGAGTATATGGAGAGTAAAAGAAAGGTGAAGAGAGTGGCGAGAGAGTGCTAAAGGAGAGCAGATGATAGAGTGGGAGAGGCACTGTCAAGAAATTTTGCCTAGAATAAGAAAAAAATTTGTAGCGAGTTAAACAGGTCAAGAAAGCCTAGGGAACGAATGGATTTGTCAGTTAAAAACAGAGTAGGGGAGTTAGTAGATGGGGAGTTGGAGGTATTGGGTAGATGGCGGGAATATTTTGAGGAACTTTTAAATGTCGATAATGAAGAGAGGCAGTAATTTCATGCACTGGCCAGGGAGATATAACATCTTTTAGGAGTGAAGAAGAACAAGATGTGAGTGTGGGGGAGGTGCGTGAGGCATTACGTAGAATGAAAGCGAGTAAAGCGGTTGGAACTGACGGGATCTTGACAGAAATGTGTTGGAGTGGTTGGTATTTTTTTTTTAATAAATGTATGAAAGATGGAAGGTACCTTAGAACTGGCAGAGAACTTACCTAGAGTTTACCTGGAGAGGGTTTCGGGGGTCAACGCCCCCGCGGCCCGATCTGAGACCAGGCCTCATGGTGGATTAGGGTCTTAACCAGCCTTGTATAGTTCCTTTATATAAAGGGAAGAGGGACAAAAGAGTGTGTGTTTCTTTACGCCGGTTGTCTATGTTCATCAATAAATAAAATGGGTACCTGGGTGTTAGTGGACTGGTGTGGGTCGCATCCTGGGACAAAACTGACTTAATCTGCCCGAAATGCTCAGCATAACAAATGGCTTTCTATATAGTAGTATGTCACTGATGTCAGCTATGGTTTGTATAACTTGTACATGTACTTATAGTAAATCAAAATATTATTATTATTGTTATTAAAGAATTAGAGGTAAGACAAAGAGTAGGATGAGCAGGGAGGTTTTAGAGTGGGTAGGGGATGTGTAGATCAAGTGTTTACATTGAAGCATGTATGTGAGCAGTATTTAGATAAAGGTAGAGAAGTTTTTATTGCATTTATGGATTTAGAAAAGGATAGGGGAGCAATGTGCCAGACGTTGCAAGTTAAAGGAATATTTAATAAGTTACTAAATGCTGTAATGAGTTTTTATGAGGATAGTGAGGCTCAGGTTAGGGTGTGTAGGAGAGAGGGAGATTACTTCCCAGTAAAAGTAGGTCTTAGACAGGGATGTGTAATGTCACCACACACACACACACACACACACACACACACACACACACACACACACACACACACACACACACACACACACACATATATAATGTAAGTAGGTTGGTAGACAGCAACCGCCCAGGGAGGTACTACCGTCCTGCCAAGTGAGTGTAAAACAAAAGTCTGTAATTGTTTTACATGATGGTAGGATTGCTGTTTTTTTTTCTGTCTCATAAACATGCAAGATTTCAGGTACATCTTGTTACTTCTACTTACACTTCTGTCACACTACACATACATGTATAAGCGTATATACACACCCCTCTGGGTTTTCTTTTATTTTTACTAGTTCTTGTTCTTGTTTATTTCCTCTTATCTCCATGGGGACGTGGAACAGAATTCTTCCTCCGTAAGCCATGCGTGTTGTAAGAGGCGACTAAAATGCCAGGAGCAAGGGGCTAGTAACCTCTTATCCTGTATACATTACTAAAGTTGAAAAGATAAATTTTTCTTTTTCTTTTTGAGCCACCCTGCTTTGGTGGGATACGGCCGGTTTGTTGAAAGAATATATATATATATATATATATATATATATATATATATATATATATATATATATATATATATATGTCGTGCCGAATATGTAAAACTGGTCAATTAGCAAGAACTCATTTAAAATTAAGTCATTTCTAAAATTTTCTCTTATACGTTTAAAGATATATATTTTTCATTAATGTTAATGTAAAAAATTTTAATTTTGCACCAAAAGAATCTTAGAAAACTTACCTGACCTTATTATAACAAGAACAATTTATTTTAGCCTAACCCAACTAAATATATTTTAGATTTGTTTACAATAATTTAATACTAAACAAACACAGTGAAATATATTTTTTTCGTTAGGTTATGAATGATTTTGGCGAAATTATTGCATACACAAATTTTCACTTGTCCTATATGACAAGATGAACGTTGCTATTTAAGCCAAGATCGCAAGTTCTGCCTATTCGGCACGACATATATATATATATATATATAGATATATATATATATATATATATATATATATATATATATATATATATATATATATATATATATATATATATTATTATCACACTGGCCGATTCCCACCAAGGCAGGGTGGCCCGAAAAAGAAAAGCTTTCACCATCATTCACTCCATCACTGTCTTGCCAGAAGGGTGCTTTACACTAGTTTTTAAACTGCAACATTAACACCCCTCCTATGGATACTGTCTTCTAAGCATGGTGTTCCAAACATAACTCACTTCTTTGTAGGGTCTTACTTCCTAGTTGCTAGTACGTGTCTGCAGCAGACTAGGAAATCAATATTTGTTCGGGACAGTTTACTGTGTTAAGAGAACCGCTTTTTTCAGTATGTTGTCAAGGTAGTGCTCTTAATAAGACAGATTTCCATCATGCTGGTAAAGAGCTCTCGATGCAAGGAGTTTGAGCAACCTTCCTCTTCCTAGGAACAAACCTGATTACATCCACTCCCCGTTTCCTAGGCGCTCTGTGACCCTTCCTGAGGCAGTGCTTTTTCCTTCGAGCATAAAAATATTATGAAATATATGTGACGCTGTTGTGACCTGTGACATTGTTGTGACCTGTGACATTGCTGTGACCTGTGACATTGTGACGTATGATATTGTTGTGACGTATGACATTGTTGTGACCTGTGACATTGTGACCTGTGACATTGTTGTGACCTGTGACATTGTTGTGACCTGTGACATTGTGACGTATGATATTGTTGTGACGTATGACATTGTTGTGACCTGTGACATTGTTGTGACGTACGATATTGTGACGTATGACATTGTTGTGACCTGTGACATTGTTGTGACGTACGATATTGTTGTGACGCATGACACTGTTGCGACCTGTGACATTCACTGAATAATGCAAGTGGGTTATTCAACGAATTACGTGGTGGAGGCACGATCCACCGCTCTCTAACAGTTACACTGAAGCTTACTCTCACAGCCAGGCTATCCTCGCTGGGATGTGGAGAGTCAAACACCTTCTCACTGAAAACCCATCGTGCCAGAAGACTCTTCTGACGGATGACAGTACCAGCAGTACACGAAACAGACACGTCCGCCTCCAGGCAGCGATTTTATGACGATTAACTCAAATAGACAAATGGTATTTTGATACCAAGCGGATCTACCTGGACTTCCTACTCATTTCTGCAACATTGCAAGCTCCTGACGCTGAGTTAATTACAACACGAGAGGCCTAGAGCTATCATTCAACTCTCCTCCCTTCGCAGTGGTTGCCTTGCATCTTGTATCGCTCGTTCGCGATTATTGCAGAACGAGATTTATTTATGAGGATTACGAGTGTCAGTGATGGATCAGTAATCTTATACAATGATTAATATTGTGTGTACCGATGGCGCGCATGTCTACACACTTAGTCACCAATGTTACACACACACACACACACACACACACACACACACACACACACACACACACACACATACACACACACACACACACACACGAAGAAAGGCAGAAACTGAGAGAGATGGTACAAAGGCGAAAGGAGGAAAGAGAGGGGATGGAGGAGACAGACAGGAGATCCCAGACCCAGGAAGAAGATCAAATACAGCCTCTCTCACAACTTCCTATAGAAGCCTCCCAACCAGGTCAACCCCGGTGCAACCAAACACTCTAAACCAAAACACCCATGCCATATCCAATGCCCCCACCCACTGCATTACAAACTCCACCCCCACAGCAACCACCCATAGATCCTTATCAGGTCTCCCACTTCCCCAACCCCAATATACCTCCCAGACCACAGTCTTAGAAAAGAAGTTGAAGGTGTGGTATACAAATGCAGATGGAATAACAAATAAGTATGAGGAGTGGCATGAAAGAATCAAGGAGACATCCCCAGACATAATAGCACTCACAGAAACAAAACTCACCAGAATAATAACAGATTCAACCTTTCCATCCGGATATCAAATCCTCAGGAAAGACAGAGGGAGAAGAGGGGGAGGAGTTGCACTGCTCATTAAAAACCAGTGGGATTTTAAGAAAATGGAAGGAATGGATGGCATGGGCGAAAGGGACTACTTAGTAGGAACAATCCAGTCTGAGGGACATAAGGTAATGTACAACCCACCACAGAACTGCAGGAGGCCAAGAGAAGAATACGATGAGAGCAACAGAGCAATGGTCGACACACTAGCCGAAGTGGCCAGGAGGGCACACATAGGGGGAGCAAAGTTACTAGTTATGGGTGATTTCAATCACAAGGAGATTGACTGGGAAAACCTGGAGCCCCATGGGGGTCCCGAAACATGGAGAGCCAAGATGATGGATGTGGTACTGGAAAACCTCATGCATCAACATGTTAGAGACACTACCAAAGAGAGAGGTGAGGATGTACCAGCAAGACTGGACCTTGTATTCACCTTGAGTAGTTCGGACATCGAGGATATCATGTATGAAAGGCCCCTGGGAGCTAGTGATCATGTGGTTCTGTGGTTCGACTACATAGTTGAGCTTCAAGTGGAGAGAGTAGCAGGAATAGGTTGGGAAAAACCAAACTAAAAAAGGGGGAACTACTCAGGCATGAGGAACATCCTGCAAGACATTCAGTGGGAGAGGGAACTGACAGGAAAACCAGTACAAGAAATGATGGACTATGTGGCAAGAAAATGCAAGGAGGCAGATGAGAGGTTTGTTCCCAAGGGAAACAGAAATAATGGGAAGAAAAGAACGAGTCCTTGGTTCAACCAAAGGTGTAGGGAGGCAAAAACTAGGTGTACCAGAGAATGGAAAAGGTACAGAAGACAGAGAACTCAGGAAAATAAAGAGATTAGTCGAAGAGCCAGAAACGAATATGCACAGATAAGAAGGGAGGCTCAGCGACAATACGAAAACGACATAGCATCGAAATTCAAGTTTAACTCGAAGCTGTTGTATAGCCTCATCAGGAGGAAAACAACAGTCAAGGACCAGGTAATCAGACTGAGGAAGGGTGATGGGGAGTTCACAAGAAACGACCGAGAGGTATGTCAGGAGCTCAACACGAGATTTAAAGAAGTATTTACAGTGGAAACCAGTATGACTCCAGGAAATCAGAACAGGGGGGTACACCAGCAAGTGCTGGATGAGGTACATATAACCAAGGAGGAAGTGAAGAAGCTGCTATGCGAACTGGACACCTCAAAGGCGGTGGGACCAGACATCTCTCCGTGGGTCCTTAAAGAGGGAGCAGAGATACTGTGTGCGCCATTAACAAAGATCTTCAACACATCATTTGAAACTGGGCAACTCCCTGAGGTATGGAAGATGGCAAATGTAGTCCCAATTTTTAAAAAGGGAGACAGACATGAGGCACTAAACTACAGACCTGTATCACTAACGTGTATAGTATGCAAAGTCATGGAGAAGATCATCAGGAGGAGAGTGGTGGAGCACCTGGAAAGAAACAAGTGTATAATTGACAACCTGCACGGTTTCAGGGAAGGAAAATCCTGTGTCACAAACCTACTGGAGTTTTATGACAAGGTGACAGAAGACAAGAGAGAGAGGGGTGGATCGACTGCATTTTTTTGGACTGCAAGAAGGCCTTCGACACAGTTCCTCACAAGAGGTTACTGCAAAAGCTAGAGGACCAGGCACACATAAGAGGAAAGGCACTGCAATGGATCAGAGAATACCTGACAGGGAAGCAACAACGAGTCATGGTACGTGACGAGGTGTCAGAGTGGGCGCCTGTGACAAGCGGGGTTCCACAGGGGTCAGTCCTAGGACCTGTGCTGTTCTTGGTATATGTGAATGACATAACGGAAGGGATAGACTCAGAAGTGTCCTTGTTTGCAGATGATGTGAAGTTAATGAGAAGAATCAAATTGGATGAGGATCAGGCAGGACTACAAAGAGACCTGGACAGGCTACAAGCCTGGTCCAGCAACTGGCTCCACGAGTTTAACCTTGCCAAATGCAAAGTCATGAAGATTGGGCAAGGGCAAAGAAGACCGCAGACACAATATAGTTTAGATGGCCAAAGACTGCAAACCTCACTCAAGGAAAAAGATCTGGGGGTGAGTATAACACCGAGCATATCTCCTGAGGCGCACATCAATCAGATAACTGCTGCAGCATACGGGCGCCTGGCAAACCTACAGATAGCGTTCCGATACCTCAGTAAGGATTCGTTCAAGACTTTGTACACCATCTACGTCAGACCCATACTGGAGTATGCAGCACCAGTTTGGAATCCACACCTGGTCAAGCACGTCAAGAAATTAGAGAAAGAGCAAAGGTTTGCAACAAGACTAGTCCCAGAGCTTAGGGGATTGTCCTACGAAGAAAGGTTGAGGGAAATCGGCCTGACGACACTGGAGGACAGGAGGGTCACGGGAGACTTGATAACGACATATAAAATACTGCGCGGAATAGACAAGGTGGACAAAGACGGGATGTTCCAGAGAAGGGACACAGACACAAGAGGTCACAATTGGAAGTTGAAGACTCAGATGAATCAAAGGGATGTTAGGAAGTATTTCTTCAGTCATAGAGTAGTCAGGCCGTGGAATAGCCTAGAAAGTGACGTAGTGGAGGCGGGAACCATACATAGTTTTAAGGCGAGGTATGATAAAGCTCATGGGGCAGGGAGAGAGAGGACCTAGTAGCAATCAGTGAAGAGGCGGGGCCAGGAGCTATGACACGACCCCTGCAACCACAAATAGGTGAGTACACACACACACACACACACACACACACACACACACACACACGTACGTTTGATATTTAGTAACTAACACAGGACTAGAAAAACTACAAATGTTTGTCTGGTAACAGGACAAGTGTTTCTCGACGCGGGTCTTAGTTATATAATCTACAGCTGGAGCTTTTGGTCATCTGACCGAGGCCTTCCACTGGCTTACTCGTCCACCTTTGTAAAAATCGTGGTTATGACGGTACCTGATGAGTTTATAATTAAATACAGAGAACTTGTTGCTGTTGTCCAGAACTTCTTATTACTACTTCTGCCACTATCACTACTACAACTACTACTAATGCTACTACTGCTACTACTAGTACTATTACTACTACTACTACTACTACTGTTACTACTACTACTACTACCACCATCACTACCATTACTAGTACCACCTCTGCTACCTCTAAGTCTACCTTTATTCTACTATCTCCTTTGTTCTCCCGGCCCCGTCCACCTCTGTTATATATACTGGCTCCCTTCCCTTCGTGCTTCTGTGTGACTAGTTAATGGTTCAAGTCACACAGAAATATCGCCTAAGTTTCGTTCTCCTATGTGCTGGTTATCTGTGTACAGAAAGAAGTCCCCGGAAAAAAACAGAGACCTGAGCAAAAGCTGACAAGAACACACATATTCAAGGTTGGGAAGACGCTGATAGGTTAGGTAAGATTTGTCAGGAGCAGGACTTGTAATGCCTGACGCGGGACAGGCAACATGTCAGTCAACACATGTCAGCTGGAGATGTTGGTGTACCGGCTGTAATAGACTGAAAATGACAGAACGGTAGATTAAACCAAAACTGTCACATTGCTACATCAAAAGGATGATGGCCGGTTTAAGATCGGGTAATAAATTTAAGGATAAAAGGGAAGCAGTGGTGAAAACTGGGTTTGAAGACGCAATCGCTTAGGAAAGTTAAAAAATCGGTCCACGAAGTATACCCGTGTACCAACCCCCCAACACTGACTATATCAACATAACGTACAGTATATATATCAATGTTTACGATAGAGGAAACAAAATCATAACTGATGAAAAACTTGACAAAGGACGCCTGATAGACTTAATTATTAGCGCATAAATCGAACCTAAAAATCTAAAAACTGAAAAGTAGATGCAGTGAGTGTACCAGAGTAATTCTCCCTCCGCCACTTCCAACACTGACGGAAGAAGCAGAGAGAGAGTGACAAATCTGATGATTCGTGTGTTCATAATAATATTATTGCTATATATAAGAGAGAAGAAATAGTAATAAATCAGATAGGAACCACCTGCGTGTCTCACTAGATGGTGCCACTGACCAGGACCACAGAATTAGATAGGAAACAAAAATAATAATAATAATAATAATAATAATAATAATAATAATAATAATAATAATAATAATAATCTTTATTTCTACAGGTACACGATATAACATGCATACAAAGCTGATATCACTGACTTACTATACGGAAAGCCCCTGGTTATGCGATCCATGACAGTCGACTGACACACAGGTACCTACTTAGTGCTAGGTGAACAGGGGCGACAGGTGTTTTAAGGAAACAAGCCGAACGTTTTCACCAGTGCCGGGGATCGACCCATAACCCCTCAGTGTGTGAGCTGAGGACGCTACCAACCAAGCCACGAGCACCCATGTCTCATTGTTGAAAGTGGTATAAAATACCGACAAGCTGAAGATTAAGACACATGTGCTACAGTTAGGTATCTTTATTGTTGAAACGTTTCGCCTACACGGTAGGCTTCTTCAGTCAAATACAAAGGGAGCAGTAGAAATGAAAGAAAGTTGATGTAATCAGTCCATCAACCATGGAGCTGAACTTTTCTCCAGGCTGAGGGACTGACCACCTCAAATACTTTTTCTCCAAGGTTGATGGACTGATCAAGCATTGGGTAACGGCCTGACAAGACTCCTGGAGAGCGAAATGTTGTCACAGTAAAATGTCGTATTAGCTGCTCCTATGTCCTTTTACCTAACAAGCTTTCAACACAGGTGTATCCTACTCAGAAAATGGTTCGATTTTTCGTTAGAAAATTTTGGGGAAAAATATCTCATGTGAATGCCTTGGAGAGTTAGTTGCTGAGTCATCTTATGTAAAGGATAATTTCTTATAATTTTTAGGAGCAAATTCGCCACTTTACTATTATAATTAAAAAACTTGTAATGGCTGGATTTTGTGCGATTATGTGTCAAATAGGCTGTATTTTCCGGCATATAAGGCGCACCTTTATCCCCAAAAAAGTCTTGGAAAATCATCCTGCGCCTTATATGCTCAAGATCAGGGTCAAGGGTAGGCTTTAAGTTACGCTTTAGCAGTTGTTTACAAATGTTTGGAAACAACTATGATCGTGCGCCTTATATGCCGGAAAATACGGTAATCATCCAAAACTTACATATATTGCAACAGTATGAGAAAATTTCTAAGAGATATAGAATGACTAGAGAAATTATACAATGAAACGTAGGATATAAACACTGAGAAGTGTATTTCTCTCAGTGTATATATACTTAAGTTTACATTAATTCCTATTTGTGGGAAGATTCTTGTCTGGTGGTTAACCAACAATAACTTTTTTGTAACTTCTTAAGCTTTTAATGGTGTGGTCGGGTAAGCCAGTGGAAGGCCTTAGTCAGGTGACCAAAAGCTCCATCTACGGGTCATCATTATAACCAAGACCCGCGTCAGGAAATACTTATCCTGTTTGCTGACGAATCTTAGCTAGTGGTCTGGCGGGTCAAGCTCTCGCTTCACACGGCGAGGGTCTGTTGTCTACGCTCACCCATCAGTAAAATAGGTACCTGGGTGTTAGTCGACTGGTGTGGGTCGCATCCTGGGACACTGACCTAAATTACCCGAAATGCTCAGCATAACAAGCGGCTTTCTATATACTAGTATGTCACTGATGTCAGCTAGACCTGTATACCTTGTACATGTACTTGTAGTATATAAAGATTATTATTATAACCTAATCTAGCGACAATAAAATTAGATGGAGTTTCTCACACTAAGAAGTAAAGAAGTGTCAAGACGATTTATCCCTACCTAAAGCGGACACAAACAAAAAAGTAAATCCCAGGGTTCAACAGAATGCAAGAAAACAGAGAAAACTATAGAGTGGAATAAGTTAAGACGAAACCCAAAACTAGAAAACAGAGCAAGTAACAGGATGGCAAGGAAGGAATACATCAAGAACGGGAAAATCAGAAGAGATGATTTAGAAACGACATCACAGAAAAAGAAAAGTTTCCCCACATCCACAAGGGAAAAACTCTCCAAGATATAAAATCTTACGTCTTCAGAAGAACAACTCACAGAAAACGAAATGTCTGAAGAACGCAGCAGTAATTTCCAAGGAGTGAACACCCGTCAATGCTGAACACCCAGATAAAAATACTCGCGTGCTGACTGAGAGAAGCAACAGCAGCACTGAACAAACTAAGTCAAGCGGAATATTTAAACAACTAGACACTTAGAATAAATCTAATGCAATAGTAAAATAAGATTTTGTTCGGATTTTTAACCCCGGAGGGTTAGCCACCCCAAGGAAGTCAGTGCGTCACCGAGGGTTGTCTGTCTTATTTCCATTGTGGTCCTTCAATTTTGTCCCCCAGGATGCAACCCACACCAGTTAACTAACACCCAGGTCCCTAATTGCCTGTGAACGGAGACAGCAGGTGTAAGGAAACACACCCAGTGTTTCCACCCGGCCGGGGATTGAAACACGAACACTCACTATGTGAGGCGAGTGTGTTGCCTACCAGGCCACGGGACTTCTTGTTCCCTTAAATACATAACGAAAGACACTACTAAAAAAAGAGATTGGGAAGAAAAAATATATATACCCTGAGAGAAATGGTTTAATATCAGTACATCAGTTTGTACATAAATGGTATATAATACCGTCAGGATAAAGAATTAGACACATGTACAACATCTGGGTATCTTTATTTGTAGACGTTTCGCCCTCCAGTGACTTTCTTCAAGATTACCGTGCTGTAGATAAATGGCTCGAAGAACCGACAAGTTGATAAATTAGGGACTGATTACCTCATTATTTGTATGTATTTCTTAATATTATGTCCTTATTTTGTACTGATAAAGCCACAGTCTGTAAACAAAGATCCCCAGGTATTACACATGTTTCTAATTCCTCAACAACAGTTTAGAGACAGACACCTGTGGGTAACAGATGTAATTGAAGGATGTGACAGATACAAAGATTCAACGGGATAACACCTCAACACTGTAATTAAAAAAATTAATGTATAATTCAGAAAAAAATGAATAAACAAAAACCTAAACAACTGAAAGCGGAGAAAACAAGGAAATACGAAATTCTGTGATTTAGTGAATGTAACAATGGTGAGTCATGAGGCGCTTGAAAAATGTTGTGGAATGCCAGCAAGATGAGAAAAAAGTTCTGGACATTTATTATAATCAGAACCTAGCGCTAAACCCCCAAGGGTCATACAGCGTGAGGACATTTATTAGAAAAAAGCGTTTCGACAGGAGTAGTTTCTTCAGAACGTTTCCTTTAATAAATGTCCTTAAATGTACATAAGAGTCATTTTTCACAAGAGTCCCTTATTTTTCCTGATACATGTGAACATCCTCTGTGAGGATGTTATGTGCACAGGTGTAGATTATTGTCCTACACACCTGACTGTCACGATAACCAATTAGGAGCTAGCAAAAAGGCAGCAGAGAATAAATTATTGTATTTCCCTCACAAAAAATAACATACTACAATATTTACAACTATGTACAATGAGGCGAATGCGGACACAAGACACAGTGAGAACCGTAGCGACAAGCTGGGAAGGCAAGTCTGCCAAAGCTGCTTCACGAGTACCATGTCACTGGAAGGCTTCCTTGTGATTGGATGGTTGAACCAAAGTACTGGTATTATGATGGGGCCCCTGCTCGTTAAACCCTGAGCCCCTGGTTCACTGGTCGGGAGGCATGCCTATATGGGTGTGTGACATGCGCCGAATAAAATCTAACATATTCTTAGCATGCCACAATCATTATCACCAGATGAGGAGAACAGGGTACCAAAGACTACAAGTTAAACTGACAGACAGAAATAATCCCAAAAATGGCTGCTAGATTTCATTTCCAGTGAATGCAAAATATTATACCTTAGCGAAGGAGTAAGAACCATCAGAACCATAAAACATAGACCATCTCACAAAAATAAAGAAGAAAGACCTGGATGTTAACAGCTCATTGAGTCCACTCACAGAAAAACGCTATACAAATAATTTGGCGCTGTAGACCAAACTTTGGAAACACTTGGGAATCTTAATTATGAAAACGTTTTGCCAATAGCTGGCTTCCTCAGTACAATACAGAGATGAATGGGGGAAGATGAGGAGTGTGATATAATCCGTCTCTCGGTCTTGAGTCGATTTGATCAGCATATGTCCGGAGAAGTAGCTTATATACTGTAGACAGGTGAGCCGAAGCAGCAGGAGGCGGAGTCACCCTTGGATAATACACTAGTGTAAGTGCGTCATGCAAATAGGTTAGGCAAGCGATGAAGAATTCCCTGTATTAAGATCCTCCCAAGATGTGTCTGACAGAAAATCGACAAGTTGAAGAATTAGCCACTTCCTATCTAATTCTTCTACTTGTCGATTATCAGAATATTTACATTACAACGTATAAGTAACCAGTCTTAAAATATTAAATCTCTGAGGTAAACACCGCTCATAACAAATTGACAAAACTGGTAATAAGGATGAGAAAATATTCAAAAAACCTCAGCTTACGGCTCATGAAATAAAAAATAATACAGGAACTGAGAAGGTGGACACAGAGAGCAGAAAGACACACAGGGAACTGAATACACGGACGACTTCCAAAGATGTTAAAAACACTTAGGTATTTTAGAAACAGCATATGTGAGAACATACGTGATAACAGCATACGTGATAATAGCATACGTGATAGCATACATGATAACAGCATACGTGATAATAGCATACGTGATAACAGCATACATGATAACAGAATACGTGATAACAGCATACGTGATAACAGCATACGTGATAACAGCATACATGATAACAGCATACATGATAACAGCATACGTGATAACAGCATACGTGATAACAGCATACATGATAACAGCATACGTGATAACAGCATACATGATAACAGCATACGTGATAACAGCATACATGATAACAGCATACATGATAACAGCATACGTGATAACAGCATACGTGATAACAGCATACGTGATAACAGCATACGTGATAACAGCATACGTGATAACAGCATACGTGATAACAGCATACGTGATAACAGCATACGTGATAACAGCATACGTGATAACAGCATACGTGATAACAGCATACGTGATAACAGCATACGTGATAACAGCATACGTGATAACAGCATACGTGATAACAGCATACATGATAACAGCATACGTGATAACAGCATACGTGATAACAGCATACGTGATAACAGCATACGTGATAACAGCATACGTGATAACAGCATACGTGATAACAGCATACGTGATAACAGCATACGTGATAACAGCATACATGATAACAGCATACGTGATAACAGCATACGTGATAACAGCATGCGTGATAACAGCATACGTGATAACAGCATACGTAATAACAGCATACGTGATAACAGCATACGTGATAACAGCATACGTGATAACAGCATACGTGATAACAGCATACATGATAACAGCATACGTGATAACAGCATACGTGATAACAGCATACGTGATAACAGCATACGTGATAACAGCATACATGATAACAGCATACGTGATAACAGCATACGTGATAACAGCATACGTGATAACAGCATACGTGATAACAGCATACGTGATAACAGCATACGTGATAACAGCATACGTGATAACAGCATACGTGATAACAGCATACGTGATAACAGCATACGTGATAACAGCATACGTGAGAGCAGCATACGTGAGAACAGCATACGTGAGAACAGCATACGTGAGAGCAGCATACGTGAGAGCAACATACGTGAGAACAGCATACGTGAGAGCAACATACGTGAGAACAGCATACGTGATAACAGCATACGTGAGAGCAACATACGTGAGAACAGTATACGTGAGAACAGCATACGTGAGAGCAACATACGTGAGAACAGCATACGTGATAACAGCATACGTGAGAGCAACATACGTGAGAACAGTATACGTGAGAGCAGCATACGTGAGAGCAACATACGTGAGAGCAGCATACATACAGAGTATACAAACTTCAAGGAAATATACAATAATTCTATAAGAAGTCAGCCAACAGGAAATTAAATGCTGGGAAGGAGAGTTACTTCCACTCGTTTACTTCCACTCGCTTACTTCCACTCACTTTCAGAACAAGACAGGACCTTCCCTCTCACACAACCCCGAGTTTAATCTGCCTAAATATAATTTAGTTTTCATAACAAGAGATATAAAACCGCCTCATAGTTTATTTGAAATTACCTTTGTTCTGTGTGTTATTTGAAGAGATGAGGTACAACCTGAGACACAGATATACGACTTGACGACTGAGACTTAAGTCTTTACTCACACCTTGTTGATCAAGACAAGATATTGTACGTGAATGATATAATATTAACAAGAAGAATTATATACATGTGCAACATCTGGGTATCTTTATTTGTGGTATAAACCTTGGTAATAAATACCGACAAGTTGGTTTAGAAAGACACGTAAGCAAACACTATGACATATTTACATATTTATTAGAAAACGTTTCGGTCCTGGGACCTTGATCACTTCTAACATGTTAGAAGTGATCAAGGTCCCAGGACCGAAACGTTTTCTAATAAATATGTCATAGTGTTTGCTTACGTGTCTTTCTAAACCATCTTTATTTGTAGACGTTTCGCCTTCCAGTGGCTTTATCAGTACAGTGCAAAGACATGTATATGTATCATCAGGACAAGGTATTGTTGAATCTTGTTGATCAAAATAGAAGACATTTCTCCTCATCTTGAAAAAGCAGTTTTGACGATACTGACCAACACACCTACCCAAGAACATACCAGTGTAATATTAAGATTTAAATTAGTGCTGTGTCCTAGGTGCAGATGGGTAGGCAGAGGCGCGACCTGTGCAAGCTGCTGCAACACTTGCATTAACTAAGTTCACCTTTACAACAACTCCTTAAAGAGGAGAATGTAAAATCTATGCCAACAGCCACACTTTCCTGTCGTCTTGGTGCAAAAACGCTGACCGGAGGACTTTCCCCGACGCCATATATCAGAGGTTTAAACCTGGAGGAACCGTAGCGTTTACACACACATTTCTGCATTTAAAGGGCACATAAATAGAGCCAAAGCTTGATTTGTAACTTATTTGTAGTTACAGAGGCCGAGTCTCAGCTCTTGGCCCTTCCTCTTTACTAGCCAGAACCGAGTTCACATATCCTAACCTCGTGGAACCTTTCATAAGAATATAAGAAAGAAGGAGCACTGTAACAGGCCTGCTGGCCCGTGCTAGGCAAGTCTAACTCACGCTCACTAATTTGGCTTTTTTTTTTAGTCCACCTCCACCATTTCATACCGTATCTTAACCACCCTAAGAATGAAGAAATGTATTCTGATATCCCTGTGACTCATCATTATTTAACTGTGACCTTGTGTACCCGTTTCTCACCTCACGAAGAGTCTAACCATGTCCAACCTAATAAGACTTCTTTACATTTTAAACGTCGCCATTATGTTTCCCTTAGTCATTCTATTGTCTAATATCGTCAGCATCAGTCCCTCTCAGCTCTGGGAAAAGTCTCACCCCAAATTAACGCACATCGTTCAGTTTCTTAATACGATTTTTTTCAGGTAAGGACACCAAACGTGGTGTAAGACACATATGCAACAGTTAGGTATCTTTATTTCGAAACGTTTCGCCTACACAGTAGGCTTCTTCAGTCGAGTACAGAAAAGTTGATAGAAGCAGAAGATACTTGAAGACGATGTAATCAGTCCATCACCCTTAAAGTTTTGAGGTGGTCAGTCCCTCAGTCCCTTTCCAGACTGAGGGACTGACCACATCGACTCTAGGTTGAGGGACTGATTACCTCATACTCCTCCTCTCCTTACGCCTTCCTCTTTGTATTGGACTGATGAAGCCACTGTGTGGCGAAACGTTTCCTGAATAAAGATTTCCATATGCTGCATAAGTGTCTCAATCTTCAACTTGTCGGTTTTTCAAACCATTCATCACATCCAATCTGTTGGAATTAAAATATACTTTAACAATTTCCATCAATCTTGGGCAGACTTGTTGTTAATAAACGCAAGATCAGATTGTAAGATTTTTTTCCTGAAGCCAGAAACACAAGTAGGAATTATTGATGAAGGAATTAACGTTAAACTGGAGAACTTCCTCACATAGGCCTCCAGAAACACGAAAAGTAAATATCTTTCTGAACTAGCCACCAATTTTGGGATGCCCAGTAGAAGTTACTCTTTTTTTTAATCAAATTACGCAAGAACTTGAGTTTAAATTTTAATGACCCACACAGTTTTAGTGCTTCCAATAATATGAAAAGTATGATTAAATTTAATAAAGGCTAGAAATGGAAATGAACAAATGCACAGACCACCACGAGACCTGGTCACAGACCGGGCCGCAGGGACTTTGACCCCTAGATACTCTCCAGGTATATCCAGGTATACATTTATCCTGTGGACGATAGTGCAAGAACATATGGATATACAAAAAGGCCTAGGAACTAGGCCCCAAAAGGGCTAACAGTAGTACATCTGGAATTATATCTAAACTTGACTTATCTGTTATAAGCAATTTTAGAAAATTTGCTTAATATATCCGTTATCTTATTTTCATTAATAAGATATCTTGACATATTACATAGGTTATTATACTATCTCCATAATTACAATTAAGCACATAGTATTCAAGATAGTGACCATAAAGCTAACCATATATTGACCATTTGGTTTGACCTGTGACTCTCGAACTGCCAGAAGTGCTTGTAACCAAGTCGAAGTCTGGCTATATCAGTCTGTTTACATTGCAAGTTACTCCATAAACGTACTTATCTACGTTTATCTTATCATAACGAGTGATAGATTTATCTACTCAGGCTTCTAACGGCATTCATATAACGAACTGTTTCATTATTTTCTTATCTGCTAACATTGTTCGTAATGTAAAGTAAAAGGACACAAGTGCAACTAATGTGACATTTATTGTGGCAACGTTTCGCTCTCCAGGAGCTTTATCAAGCCATTATCAAGCCATCAAGGTAATGGCTTGATAAAGCTCCTGGAGAGCGAAACGTTGCCACAATAAATGTCACATTAGTTGCACTTGTGTCCTTTTACTTTACATATTGTCGGTAATTCTACCAACTTTATTACATTGTTCGTAATGCAAGACACAGACACTCCGATGTTATATTCTACATTTACCTTCATATTACATTCTCTGGTTACCTTATTAACCTTACCATGAAGGAGTAAACCAATGAGTATGTTGTTAATCATTATGCGAGTTAAGAGCCTTCAGTGATCACATAAAATCAGTAATAATAATCATAAACTCAAGCTCAGTGCCATGAGTTAGCTTTAGCGCCATTAGGATGGCAAGCAATTCAGTTTGCAGTGTAGACGCCCAGTTGTTAATTCGTATGCCTAGCTCAATCTAGTTTCTGTGTTTTTAACTAGGGAGGTGCAACAAGAGCAGACGCATTCATGCCAGTATACTACTGCTTAGATTTCACTGCATAAACATTTTAAAATATTTTTACTATCAGTAGCGAGAAATTTTATCTTGAGCCTTTGTTGCATTTGCTAGTGATTTAAGGAAGGGATTACTAGTGATCAACTTCATAGGAGAGACTACACGTATGTGATATTAATAAACACAACATCCATACAGGAGTGAAATGTTCCTGTCGTCTACGATGATCCAGTTCATGCAGATTATGAATGAATGTTTTCCACAACCCATTTAAATCAATGTGTATTTACTTCTAAAAATTTAGTAAAATTGGTAATAACAGTGTCTGATTCATGCCATTCTAATACTAGGAAATATAAGCTCCTTCTTCTAATATCAGGAACTCTGGTAAATTTAGGACAGCCACGAATAATTCTGAGGGATTCATACTGCATAACTTCAAGGACCTGAGAGAATTTCCCCTATCTAATATTAACATGGGCACAACGTAATCAGTTAAAGATCTTATATAGGCTTTGTACATCATTCTCACTATTCTCACATTAGTACCATAGCTGGGGTTGTAGTCAGCAACATTAGTACCATAGCTGGGGTTGTAGTCAGCAACATTAGTACCATAGTTGGGGTTGTAGTCAGCAACATTAGTACCATAGCTGGGGTTGTAGTCAGCAACATTAGGACCATGGCTGGGGTTGTAGTCAGCAACATTAGGACCATAGCTGGGGTTGTAGTCAGAAACATTAGGACCATAGCTGGGGTTGTAGTCAGCAACATTAGTACCATAGCTGGGGTTGTAGTCAGCAACATTAGGACCATGGCTGGGGTTGTAGTCAGCAACATTAGGACCATAGCTGGGGTTGTAGTCAGCAACATTAGGACCATAGCTGGGGTTGTAGTCAGCAACATTAGTACCATAGCTGGGGTTGTAGTCAGCAACATTAGTACCATAGCTGGGGTTGTAGTCAGCAACATTAGTACCATAGCTGGGGTTGTAGTCAGCAACATTAGTACCATAGCTGGGGTTGTAGTCAGCAACATTAGTACCATAGCTGGGGTTGTAGTCAGCAACAGCGTTAAAAGCATTTAGCGAGTGGAAGTGATTGGAAGTGAGTGAGTGGAAGTAGGCGAATTGAATTTAGCAGTGGAAGAGGCAGCAAACTCAATACACAGCTTCAGGAATAGATATGACAAGGCCCGAGAAGCCAGGAGTCAGTGTTCATGAAATTGACTCAAGAGGCAGGGCCAGGAGCTAAATCTCGATCCCAAAAATGCAATCGATGAGTACAAATCTACGAATACAAATAGACGAGTACAAATCAGTGAGTAAAAATTCCGCAAGAACATCGATAAGTACAAATCGGTGAGTAAAAATCAGCGAGTATCAGTCGATGAGTACAAATCCATGACTACAGATCGATGAGTACAAGTCGACTACAAATCAGTGAGTACACATGTCACCAAGATAACAAAATTATACTAAAACCTTTGAAGGAAATGTAGCGATATATTGGTATTAAGATTACAAGGACTAGTATCAGGGAGTACTAGTACCAGGGAGTACGAGGACTAGTACCAGGGAGTACGAGGACTAGTACCAGGGAGTACAAGGACTAGTACCAGGGAGTACAAGGACTAGCACCAGGGAGTACAAGGACTAGTACCAGGGAATACTAGTACCAGGGAGTACAAGGACTAGTGCCAGGGAGTACAAGGACTAGTACCAGGGAGTACAAGTGTCATGTGGGTTCGATAACGTGGATAGGTAAAAACACTCACGTAGGCTGGTTAGTACGTATAATTATAATGGAAAGTATGGGAAGCACCATCAGCCGCCCTGCCTCTCTCTGCTCTCTCAGACTGACCCACCAGTGCCTAGGGGGTGAGCAACGTTTAAAAACATGCTATGGTCAGCAGCAATGTGAATAACAGTCAGTGATTCACAAAGACGGTTGGTAGTGAGTGATCTACTGGTAACTGGTAACTGGTACTACTGAGAGCTCGGCGACGCTAACGTATGTCGTCCCGACATACAGCTACTACAAACTAGAGACGGCAGGTGTACAGCTTGGGCTGATTCTATACAATGTCAAAGTACACAGCAATTGAACATTATAACATAAGGAGAATATTGGAATGGAAGCTTACGTAATTGACTATAATGAAACTTACTGTAATGAAACTGTAATGCATTACAAGGTATGATATAGCACAACTCATCGAATGAAACTCAACGTTGGGATTACACAATAGAAGTGATAAAAAAATTTGATCGATCGATCTGTATTCATGTGATCTATGGATTCTGAGGAAGAAATATATACAAAGAAAGAAGTGTTTAACAGAAAGCAGATTCGGTGCACTCAAATCTAGACTGTTAAATCTCAGAATTCGGAGAGAACGTGAACACACAAAACAAATTCTTGAATATTGTTGATACTGTAATTATTTATCTATACAGGTTATTTACATTTAACCCCAACTCTGCTAGGGTGAGATTGACATATGCCGAATGGGTGTCATCTCTGGGAGGATCAAACTCTGTTGCACTGGTTAACTCATACTGTATTTGAGGCAAATCTGAATTGGTAGCTACAAATGATACTTGAGGATTTCTCAATACCTGTCGTGTACGTAGGGAATAACGACATTCAGGTTGATCGTCTGGCTGAGTCTCAGAGGTAGAGAGTACAGGATCAGGAGGATTGTCAGAGTCTGTCACATTAGTCTGGGTTGGAACATCATTATATCACATACTAACTTCATATGATCTAAATGCGATTCTTTATACTGACCAGTACTAATTTCTCTAACTTTATACTTATTGCCAGTGATATGTTCGACTACTCGATAAGGACCAACAAACTTTTGATCAAGCTTAGGCATTGCGCATTGCAGATGTTTTGTTAAAGTTAGTCAGCATAACTCTCGAACCTACTTTGATTTTGGACGGCTTTGCTCGAGTGTTTGCGACTCTTGTCAATTCTGCTGTTGATTTATGAAGTGTTTCACGGATTCTTCTAAAGACGTTTTGAGCTAAGCTGGTACGAGTTGCTATGAAATCATCAGGGTTGTAATTTGGTTTCGGATTAGAATATAGCAACTCGTAAGGCAAACGTTTATTTACACCGTACAATGCATAATGTGGAGTGTCACCTATGGAAACATTGTAAGCAGAATTTATAGCACACTGCACATCAGGTATAACTTCATCCCAAGTTTCACTGTTGGGATTGATAGTGGCTCTCAAGATATCAAGTACTTTCTTATTGGTTCGTTCCGCTAACCCATTGCTGGCAGGATGATGAGGAACAGTGGTGGATATAAAGATCTTGTACAAGGTACACAAATTTTCAAGAATCTCATTACAGAATTCACCTCCATTATCTGTTACTAGTGACTTAGGGGTGGTATGCCTGCAGATAATGCGTTCTTTAAATGCTTTAGCTACTGTCTCGGCAGTCTTATCTGCAATAGGAACTAACTCACAATATCTGGTGAAATGGTCTACCATAACACAGATGTTTGTTGCCCTGGAGAGAACATTGGAAATTAGTTAACAAATCTAGCGCAACTCTTCTCAGTAGTACCAGTTACCAGTAACCAGTTACCAGTAGATCACTCACTACCAACCGTCTGTGTGAATCACTGACTGTTATTCACATTGCTGCTGACCATAGCATGTTTTTAAACACCGCTCACCCTCTAGGCACTGGTGGGTCAGTCTGAGATAGAGAGCAGAGAGAGGCAGGGCGGCTGATGGTGCTTCCCATACTTTCCGTTATAATTATAAGTACTAACCAGACTACGTGAGTGATTTTACCCCATTCACGTTATCGAACCCACATGACAATTTGATGGCAGCGGTGGGATGAAGGGAGCGTGACTCAACTGGCTGGCGCTCACTGGCGCACAGTCTCACCACTCATGAAGGTGGCTTAACTGAGTCACAATATGCCACAGGGATGGTGAAAACCACTCTCAGCATCCAACTGGGAGCACAAAGCGATATATGAGACAATACTTCAGAGGAACTTGCGTGGCTTACTTCTCTCTCTCAGCTGGGTTAGGAAGTTGGGTTGTCATGCTGGCTTAACCCACGACAACAGCTGACTGGAACACTTGTAACGATGCACACAGCATGAAGGAGCAGGTGGATGACAGGAGACAGGCTGGATGATAGGCTGAGAGGCTGACTAGCACTCACTTCCACAGTCTGGCTTACTGACTGGCTTAATTGCAAAATCCGGGTCAACCCCTCGGAGATTGAAGCAATTAGCACACGAGCTAAGCCAGGAAGCTTGAAAAGAGGCTGCAACAGGCTTGCAGGCTGGAGTACACAGGGTGGAGGTGAGTGAGGGTAAGCTGCTAGCTAGGTGGCAGAGACGGTTCACCTCTGACCTGCTGGCAGGACTAGTACCAGGGAGTACAAGGACTAGTACCAGGGAGTACTAGTACCAGTACCAGGGAGTACAAGGACTAGTACCAGGGAGTAGAAGGACTAGTACCAGGGAGTACAAGGACTAGTACCAAGGAGTACAAGGACTAGTACCAGGGAGTACAAGGACTAGTACCAGGGAGTACAAGGACTAGTACCAAGGAGTACAAGGACTAGTACCAGGGAGTATAAGGACTAGTACGAGGGGGGTACAAGAACTAGTACCAGGGAGCACAAGGACTAGTACCAAGGAGTACAAGGGCTAGTACCAAGGCGTACAAGGACTAGTACCAGGGAGTACAAGGACTAGTGCCAAGGAGTACAAGTACTAGTACCAAGGAGTACAAGAACTAGTACCAGGGAGCACAAGGACTAGTACCAGGGAGTACAAGGACTAGTACCAAGGAGTACAAGGACTAGTGCCAAGGAGTACAAGGACTAGTACCAGGGAGTACAAGGACTAGTACCAGGGAGTACATGGACTAGTACCAAGGAGTACAAGGACTAGTACCAAGAAGTACAAGTACTAGTACCAGGGAGAAGTACAAGGACTGGTACCAGGGAGAAGTACAAGGACTGGTACCAGGGAGAAGTACAAGGACTGGCACCAGGGAGAAATACAAGGACTGGTACCAGGGAGAAGTACAAGGACTAGTACCAGGAAGAAGTACAAGGACTGGCACCAGGGAGAAGTACAAGGACTGGTACCAGGGAGAAGTACAAGGACTGGTACCAGGGAGAAGTACAAGGACTGGCACCAGGGAGAAGTACAAGGACTGGCACCAGGGAGAAGTACAAGGACTGGTACCAGGGAGAAGTACAAGGACTGGTACCAGGGAGAAGTACAAGGACTGGTACCAGGGAGAAGTACAAGGACTGGTACCAGGGAGAAGTACAAGGACTGGTACCAGGGAGAAGTACAAGGACTGGTACCAGGGAGAAGTACAAGGACTGGTACCAGGGAGAAGGGAGTTTTTGCCTCATCTCAATATCCATACAAGGAAGGTGTCCAGCTGGTGAGGCTAGACATCAACTTTCCTTCTTGTCTGTGTGTACTTGTCGCCTCTCCCTGTGTACTTGTCGCCTCTCCCTGAACTTGTCGCCTCTCCCTGTGTACTTGTCGCCTCTCCCTGTGTACTTGTCGCCTCTCCATGTGTACTTGTCGCCTCTCCCTGTGTACTTGTCGCCTCTCCCTGAACTTGTCGCCTCTCCCTGTGTACTTGTCGCCTCTCCCTGTGTACTTGTCGCCTCTCCCTGTGTACTTGTCGCCTCTCCCTGTGTACTTGTCGCCTCTCCCTGTGTACTTGTCGCCTCTCTTTATATACTTGTCGCCTGTCCCTGTGTACTTGTCGCCTCTCTCTGTATACTTGTCGCCTCTCTCTGTATACTTGTCGCCTCTCTCTGTGTACTTGTCGCCTCTCTGTGTATACTTGTCGTCTCTCCCTGTGTACTCGTCGCCTGTTTCTGTGTACGTGTCGCCTCTCTCTGTGTACTTGTCGCTTCTCTCTACTTGTCGCCTCTCTCTGTGTACTTGTTGCTTTCGTCCGTGTAATCAGCTGACTTTGTTCCAGTTGTGTTCACTCTGTGTTGCTGTGTCCACATCTTTCCAGGGTGTAGATAGTTACTTGTAATTACCAGTTTTTAGGTATAGGCAGAGAGCTATGCTCATGGTCTCCAATATCAGTACATAAACCATCGTATATATATATATATATATATATATATATATATATATATATATATATATATATATATATATATATATATATTAAATTTCTAGTGATTGTAGTATTTACTACTCTCTTATTGTAACCTATTCCACTATTTTACGATTTTGTGGGTAAAAAATTCTAGCGTTGTTTTGGTACTACTGTTTATCCTTATAAATATGCCTATTGTTTTATCCCTGTTTAAAGCTATTCTTACGTGCTTAATATGTGGCTATCATTTTCCTGTTTTCGTTACGTCAACTATCAGTTTTTTGAGAGATTTTCAGCGAGAGTTTTTTTTTTTTCAAGCTCTAAGAGCCATTTTGTGGATTTGTACTTTTCGTATCATTTTTTGTTTCAGTCTCCTGAAGCAGTTACCATTTTTCAATTTCAGGCGAATATCAGTAATAAAATGCTTTAATAATGGTCGATAAACATAACTACTGTGTATGGTAGTTCGCCTCTGTAGCCTCTGTTTTTCTCATGACTTTTTTCCTATGGTCTTCCAGTGACAATATTCTGTCGATAATTGTTTCTAAGTATTATTCTCTACATGGCACTTTAAATATTGTCTCAGTTTATATTCTTCTTGAGGCTTGTTACTTCCATTACGTTGCCCAAACACAAATCATCATCCGCAACTCCAAGTGTTCAATTAATCTAACTTTTTCAGTTGTAACTACCACTACTACTACCACTACCAGCCACTCTCCCTACTACCATTACTACTTCCACTACCAGCATTACCATTCTCCCTACTTCTATTTCTTCCTCTCTATGTCTCGTTCTTGTCCCCTTCGTCTATATATACTGGCTCCTTCACTCTTTTGTATTAGTGTGACTCGTAAATGGTCCAAGTCGGACCGAAACGTCGTTGTGAGCTTTTCTCTCCCATGTGCGGGTTGTTGTTCCAGTCACGGTATTGTGCCTTTCGTTCTTTGCTTATTTTTGCTTTTGATCCTCGCATCATTAACATACACGTTTTATTCTCTCTGATAAGGTTGTCTTTTGCCTTTCCTTGTGTCTTGAAGTTTCCAGGTCAGACCTAAATGAGTTGCATTGAAATTTTTCTTGCAATATAAATAAAGGCAATCTGCTTTTACATTTCTAGTGTTCATAATATATACAACTCCTGCACCAGCTTCATATATTTGATATACAGGAATTTTTGTCTAAAAACCTGTCTGTCTGGTAGTTGTCAGGCTTTTCCTCTCCAAGTGTTATATTCGCTTTCCTGAGAGAGAATCTTGGGCCTCACGCATATTTCCAGATAGAGAATCATGGGTCTCACGCATCTTTCCAGGGAGACAATCATGAGCCTTACACATCTTTCCAGAGAGACAGTCATGGGCCTCACGCATCTTTCCAGACAGTAATGAGCCTCACGCATCTTTCCAGAGAGACAATCATGAGCCTCACGCATCTTTCCAGAGAGACAATCATGAGCTTCACGCATCTTTCCAGAGAGACAATCATGAGCCTCACGCATCTTTCCAGAGACACAATCATGGGTCTCACGCATCTTTCCAGAGAAACGATCATGGGTCTCACGCATCTTTCCATGTCACTTTTTTTTTTTAATATGAGCACAATATGATTCGTTTCCTATTTATCCGTAACGAAATCCCCTCAAAAATCTAGAGTAGATCACTGTTCTAAACATTCTTCGGTAAATTCTACCGATGCTGCTTCACCTTGACCTATTGTTTGGGACATACAGGAGTTGCTTTTATACTGTCTCTTCTGATATGTCAATGTCCTCCGCTTTAATCATATTAACAAAATCTATAATATATTTTGTAAATACACCATTAACTTGTAATTTAATATATTATACATTCAGATTTAAATTTCAGATATTGCGTTGTCATCGTTGAATTTATGTTTCCCCGCACATTAACTTTGCCTTTTACAAATCCGAATTAAAGGTTTGATTCTGTCTTAATGTTATCTACTGTTTATTTAAAGAATTCTTTTTTTCATCCATTTTTACCCCTGGATAATCATTTCTATCTTGCTTAAATCTCTGGTAAGTCTCTGTATTAACACGGTAATTACATTTACTGGAAGCTCCTTTTATGTGACTTTCTGCTGCCCTTTTCACCAACTTTTCCTTTTCTCATGGATTCTTTGATTCCTTATTTATGTTGAAGAACTCTTGGCTTTATTCTATATAATTTTTTCTTCTGTAATGTTAAATTTCTATTCGATTGAAAAAAAAAAATGTCAAAAATCATGGATTTTCCTGTATTATAATCCAGTTGTTCCTGTTGGAATTTAATTTTCAGTTGTGTTTAGGAATATACAAATAACCAGCAAATAGGAAAAAAACAAAGCTTACGACGACGTTTCGCTCCGACTTGGACTATTTACAAGTCTACGTCGTCGTAAGCTTCTCTCTCCTATAATAATAATATATCTTTATTTATTACAAGTACATGTACAAGGTATACAGTCCTCGCTGTATACCGTGTACATGCCTTGTTATGCTGAGCATTTCGGGCAAATTAGGTCAGTTTTGACCCAGGATGCGACCCACACCAGTTGACTAACACCCAGATACCCATTTTACTGATGGGTGAACATAGACAACCAGTGAAAGGAAACACGTCAATGTTTCTACCCTCGCTGGGAATCCAACACAGACCCTCGCCGTGTGAAGCGAGAGCTTTAGCCACCAGGCTACGGGGGCACCATGGGTTATTTATGTATTGTTCCAGTCACAGTATTGTGCCTTTCTGTTCTTTCTGTTTACATTCAGAAAAACATGATGCCTCTTTTTAAAGTGGGTTTAAATCTCTTGTTAAAAATTTCGTCACTAGAGCCGAGTAGTTATTTTTAAACATGTTGATACACGTTAGAAGTAGTTATTACACCGTTTATTTTACTGATCTTCTGGAGGATAAAATTCACATTCCTTTAGCTGACACAGTTATCAACTATCAGACTATCCAGAGAGGAAACGTTAGTTGACATTTTGTTCCTATATTACTGTCAAGTTACATGATGGTTCAGGGTGAACCGAAACGTTGTCGCACGTTTTATCAACTATCAGACTATCCAGAGAGGAAACGTTAGTTGACATTTTGTTCCTATATTACTGTCAAGTTACATGATGGTTCAGGGTGAACCGAAACGTTGTCGCACGTTTTGTGTAGCGTACACAGCTTATATACTGAGATCCGTGGTTCGATCTCCGGTACGAGTAGAAACATTAGGGACGTGTTTCCTTAAGACACCTGCTGTCCCTGTTCACCTAGCAGTAAGTAGGTACTTGGGTGTTAGCCGACTGGTGTGAGTTGCATCCTGGGGACAAAATTAACCCAATTTGCCTGACATACTCTGCATAACAAGGGGCTTTCTATATAGTATATTCTTGATATTAGTTATGGTCTGTATACGTTATACACGTACTTGTAGAAATAAAGATTATTATTATTATTATTATTATTATTATTATTATTATTATTATGTTCTTAAACCCACTGTTATTATATAGAGGTATGTTAACATTTACTGTTATAACTTTGATACTCTTATTAATAGTTCATGCAACGCAAATTTTCATTTTTTTATTTTCGAATCATTTTAAAGCTTGAGATTTCTTTTAGAAATGTTCCAAATCCTCACTTTTTTTCCTATTCTGTTCCTCTGTATATGGAGGAACTTTCCTAGATTGTTGTTAATTCAACCAGAATGTCTTCCAGTTTAGTCTCGGTTACACTCACAGTGTCCCCATTCTTAAAATATTCTCTCTCTGTCTCTCTCTGTCTCTCTGTCTCTCTCTCTCTCTCTCTCTCTCTCTCTCTCTCTCTCTCTGGGGTAACTCCATCCTACCTATTTGTAGGTAAAAGGACACAAGTGCAACTAATATGACATTTTATTGTGGCAACGTTTCGCTCTCCAGGAGCTTTGTCAAGCGAAACGTTACCACATTAGTTGCACTTGTGTCCTATTACCTAACACATTGTCAGTAATTTACCAACATTAACAGTTGTACGTAAAAATCTTTTCTGAAAGTTGATCATTATTATCCTGTTTATCACGTCTGTTTTTATTCATTTAATATAATTGTCTGGATAATAAATTCACCACCACTTAACAGGAGTCTCCACTCCCTTTATTCTCTATTAAAAAAAATTCTTCCTCAATTTATTCTTCATTGAATTTCCTTTCTCTTTCACTGTATATATTTTAATTTTAATTTTCTCTTGGCTGGGCAAATCTTAACTTATACCAACGGATTTAAATTCTTTTATTGAATCTTTATTAATCTCTAGTTTATTAAATTTCAAATATTTTTTTTTTCACCTAAGTTGCGATATGTTTTTCTGTATGTAATGATGTATTTTTACCGTTTGTACTCACCTGTATATGGTTGCAGGGGTCAAGCTACAACTCCTGGTCCCGCCTCATCGCTTGTTGCTACTAGGTCCATTCTCTCCCGGCTCCAAGAGCTTTATCGTACCTCTTCTTAAAGATTTGTATGGTACCTGACTCCACTACATCACTCTCCAGACTGTTCCACTTCCTGACAACTCTATGACTGAAGAAATACTTCCTAACATCCCTATAATTCATCTGGGTTTTCAGCTTCCAGTTGTGTCCTCGTGTTCCTGTGACCCATCTCTGGAACATTCTGGCCCTATCTACCTTGTCAATTCCTCTTAGAATTTTATACGTCGTTATAATGTTCCCTCTATCCCTCCTGTCCTCCTGTGTCGTCAGGTTGAGTTTATTTAACCTCTCGTAGGCTCCGGGACTACTCTTGTTGCAAGCTTTTGCACTTTCTCCAATTTCTTGTCGTGCTTGACCAGGTGTGGGTTCCATACTGATGCTGCATACTCCAGTATGGGACTGACGTACACGGTGTACAGTGTCGTGAATGACTCCTTACTCAGATGCTGAAACTCTATTCTTAAGTTTGTCAGGCGCCCATATGTTGCAGCAGTTATCTGATTGATGTGCGCCTCAGGAGATGTGCTCGGTATGATGCTCACCCCAAGATCCTTTTCCTTGAGTGATGTTTGCAGCGTGTGTTTATAAATTGTCATTAATGTATAACTATCTATAATTCACTCAAATATTAAGCATAACTAACTATTCTAAATTTGTACTGCCTTTTACCAATGTCTTCCACTAACCTTTAAACAAACTGCCTAATTATTATCAATGTAATTATTTTTATTATAATTATTATCAATATAATTATTAATATAATTATTATATTATCAATATAATAATAATAATTATTATTACTTTAAGAGTCAATATTGGTGTAATGAGGAGAAAATCAGTTTCGATCCTAGGAAAAGAACGATACCTCCAGTTCGATGGATCAAGAGCCCTTCCCCTAAAATAAAAAAAAGTGTCTTTGAAGGGAGGAAGAAATTCCCCCGTTGTGACCGTACCTTCAAAATGTCTTGCTGCCCTGACTTGAAGGGCCAATACTTGACTCCCTTCCCACCAGACACAAGTATACCTGGAGTATACCTGGAAAGGGTTTCTGGCGTCAGCACCCCCGCGGCCCGGTCTGTGATCAGGCCTCATGGTGGATCAGGGTCTGATCAACCAGGTTTCACTGTTGGCCGCACCTAACCCGACGTATGAACCACAGCCTGGTTGGTCAGGTATTGACTTTAGGTGCTTGTCCAGCGCCTTCTTGAAGACAGCCAGGGGTCTATTGGTAATCCCTCTTATGTACGCTGTGAGGCAGCTGAGTCGTCTTGGGCCCCTGACACTTATTGTGTTGTCTCTTAACGTGCTAGTGACACCCCTGCTTTTCATTGGGGGGATGTTGCATCGTCTGCCAAGTCTTTTGCTTTCGTAGAGAGTGATTTTCGTGTGCAAGTTTGGTACTAATCCCTCTAGGATTTTCCAGGTGTATATAATCATGTATCTCTCCCGCCTGCGTTTCAGGGAATACAGGTTGAGGAACTTCAAGCGTTCTCAGTAACTGAGATGTTTAATCTCCGTTATGCGCGCGATGAAGGTTCTCTGTACATTTTCAAGGTCAGCAATTTCACCTGCCTTGAAAGGCATTGTTAGTGTGCAGCAATATTCCAGCCTAGATAGAACAAGCGACCTGAAGAGCTCGTCACTCATCCCTAATTTTGAAGGTTCTCACTATCCATCTTGTCATTTTTCTAGCAGATGCGATTGATACAATGTTATGGTCTATGAAGGTCAGATCCTCAGACATGATCACTCCCAGGTCTTTGACATCAGTTTTTCGTTCTATTGTGTGGTTGGAATTTGTTTTATACTCTGATATAGTTTTAATTTCCTCACGTTTTCCATATCGAGTCATTGAAATTTCTCAGACTGTTGATTTGGTTGATGTCCGCCTGGAGTCTTGCAGTGTCTTGAACGACGGTGCTCCGTGGCCTGATCGCTAAAGCTCTCGCTTCACATGGCGAGGGTCTGCGTTCGATTCCCAGCGAGGGTAGAAACATTAGGTGTGTTTCTTTACACCGGTTGTCTATGTTCACCCATCAATAAAATGGGTACCTAGGAGTTAGTCGACTGGTGTGCATCGCATCCTGGAACAAGGACCTAATTTGCCAGAAATGCTCTGCATAACAATCGGCTTTCTATATAGTAGCATGTCATTGATGTCAGCTAGGACTATATACCATGTTCTTGTAGCAAATAAAGTTGTTATTATCACTATTTACAAAGTCACGGTGCTGATTATTTGTGTATTTATGTCTGGGCCTCGTCTCAGCAGGCGATGGCCAATAGCAGCAGAACTCTCGGGTGTAAACACAGTCTGAAGATTGAGACACTTATGCAGCATATGGGAATCTTTATTCAGGAAACGTTTCGCCACACAATGGCTTCATCAGTCCAATACAAAGTAGAAAGGCGTAAGGAGAGGAGGAGTATGAGGTAATCAGTCCCTCAGCCTGGAGTCGATGTGTTCAGTCCATCAATCTTGTAGAATGGACTGAACACATTGACTCCAGGCTGAGGGACTGATTACCTCAAACTCCTCCTCTCCTTACGCATTTCTACTTTGTATTGGACTGATGAAGCCACTGTGTGGCGAAACGTTTCCTGAATAAAGATTCCCATATGTTGCATAAGTGTCTCAGTCTTCAACTTGTCGGTTTTCCAACCAACCATCACAAAACACAGTCTGACATGCACCTCTCGTTCTCAAGGAGTTACTAAAACAATCTTACATTTGTTTTCTGTACCAAGATGCCACGTGTTGCAGTGTCTTCGACTTTAAGGGTGATGGACTGATTACATCGTCTTCACATCTCTACTGTTCCTGCCTACTTTCTGTATTCGACTGAAGAAGCCTACTGTGTAGGCCAAACGTTTCGGAATAAAGTTGTCTAACTGTTGCATATGTGTCTTACCTAACAACCTGTCGGTATTGTATACCATTTTGATGTTCATCTTGTCAGACACTGCAACACGTGGCATCTTGATACAGAAAACACCTTGGACAAGCTTTTCAAGTGAGAAATCTTACATTTATAAGGCATTTAAACTTTTCTCTCCAGCTTTAAAGCGTCACTGTGTTGGTGACCATGTGAAGAGAACTTCCGTTACATGTTTTTGCTTTCCTGACTATTAATACTAGGTGGGTCGTTGGTTTAAGGCGGGAGGTGACTTGGACCTGCCTCGCATGGGCCAGTAGGCCTGCCGCAGTGTTCCTTCTTTCTTGTGTTCTTATAAAGAATAGTACCTCACCTCGAACCCGTGTTTAAGTGTTATTAATTAACTCGAATGACCTTGCATAATAACCCAGCTACTACTCAGTTTGATAATAATAATAATAATAATAATAATAATAATAATAATAATAATAATAATAATAATAAAATTAACAATAATAATCTTTATATCTGAAATGTACATTATACAATTAACAGTGGATTAGTTGTCGTTATTGACATACTTATTAGAAAGCGTCCGGTTAAGCAGGTTATTTGGGTAGCAGCCTTAAAATTAACTAGTGACTAATGGTCAATTAGTTAAGTTAATTTACATGAATACTATAATCTGCAGTCTTTGGTTCCATCATGCCTCTTCGTAAAGCTGTGTATACAAACCTCTGCTCGTTCTCTGGTTTCTTGACATATTTAATCAGCTACGGGCTTCAAGTTGGCGCTGCTTACTTCATGATGGCTCTCACATATTTAGTAACTAGGATTATCCTCTTTTTTTATTGATATTGCTGTAAGTTAATATAAGAATCGCCAAACGTGCAGTTATTGTGCATGTTATTTGGTTGAGATGTTCCTCTGGTGATATGTTGGGTAGTATGCTTACCTCCGGATCCGACTCCTTGGGTGAGGTTTGCGATCCTTGTTCAACGACGTTTTACTTCATCAGTCCTATACAAAGAACGGTGGGGGATGAAAAGCAGTTTGAGGTAATCAGTCCCTCAGCCTGGAGATAATGTGATAAGTCAGTCCTGAATACAGTATAGTGTGTGTGTGTGTGTGTGTGTGTGTGTGTGTGTGTGTGTGTGTGTGTGTGTGTGTGTGTGTGTGTGTGCGTGTGTGTGTGTGTGTGTGAGACTTGAGTGATCCTCAGGATGAATCAGACTTGTATGCTATAAATACCTGCTATCGTCTTTAAAATATTATATATATACCTTCTATATATGCTATCCTAATAATGCTGTCTTCTACCCTCCATGTATGCTATCCTAAGAATTCTGTCTTCTTAGAATGCTGTATCACACACATCTACTTGCACTGTACCATCTTCTATATATTCTTAACTAAGCAGTTCTAGGCTTTTTGTCTTCTTCAATACGTTCTCTTCAACGTGTCAATTCCTTTAGTAAGATGATTTAAACTTATCTTTTTAGGTATTAAACTTCTAAAGTATTTAAGCCTTTAAAATCAAATCACGTAAAGCGTGGGATCGAACCCTCGGTAGGTAAGTCCTAAACCCGTTCTGTGTTTTGCAGTTGTGTTACGATTTCTTGAGCTATTTGAGCATTGTAAGCATAATGTATTCTGCAAATAATCAGTATTAATATGCCTCCTTATGATAATTAGTCCCTTAGAATGATGACAGGGAAACCAGCGGAAGGCCTCGGTCAGATGATCAAAAGCTCCAGTGGCGGCTCATCATATGACTAAGACCCACGTCAGGAAACACTTGTCCTGTTTCCTGACGAATCTTACCTAACTTTCCACGGGGATCACTGCTCGTATGGACGCACACTGAAAACATTTCCCCAGTTGATATTATCCTTATCAGCCAGACTGTTGGTGCTTATAGCTCTCAGTCCGATGCATGCAGGATGCATCAGTGTGGTTGATCAGAAATCATGTGAAAAAATGTATCAATCATATCCTTATTGGTAGTTTCTCTTAGACATAATATCTGCCATCTTATGCAGTTCTGACCATCTCTTGTAGGTTTGACGTGTTTAACATTTATGGTATGTGATGTTTTTCTAAATATATTTCCTTGGTACACTGCTCCTAGCTTGCTTCCTTCAATGGTACACTGCTCCGATATTGCTTCTTTCAATGGTACACTGCTCCGATATTGCTTCTTTCAATGGTACACTGCTCCGATATTGCTTCTTTCAATGGCACACTGCTCCGATATTGCTTCTTTCAATGGTACACTGCTCCGATATTGCTTCTTTCAATGGTACACTGCTCCGATATTGCTTCTTTCAATGGTACACTGCTCCGATCTTCCTCCTTTTGTACTCTTGCTGGCCTGAATTACCTCCTTCCTTGGTATACCGCTCTGAGCTACTTTCTCCTTCGGTATGCTACTCTGATTACATTTACCTGTTTAGTATTGCCCATTAAATATTTTCTTCCTCAACCTAGACATCACCATATATTGTCTGACCAAATATGCTCTTAGAGACGCCGTAAATATACGCTCATTCTAATGCCCAAGTGGGCGTGTTTGTTTGTGTACTATTGTATTCATGCTTGCCTATTCTTGGCTGTGGCGACCGACTGTTTGCTCCAGATCCCAATAACTGGTTGTGGTCGGGCTAATTTATTCCTAGCCTCGTGGGCCCTATCATACTCAATCTCAAATCTGTGATTGCGGGTAGTCTCTACCACATCATGTGTTTAAATAGGTGTGAACCCCAGGTAGTTGCTCTGTTGTAGGTCTAACATTTGACGTGAATAAAGTTCTGAGTATGGCACTGTTGAGGTTTTTAAAAGTCTTTACAAGTTTGATGAACATTTGGTCAACGCCCTCGCTTGTTACCTCCGGTTCCTACACCACCTCTTCCTTCGTACTGTGCCGCCTCCTGTTCCTTTTTCACTACCTGCCCCTTGCTAGCTTTTGGTTTTTGCGACATTTTTCATAATTTGCAGTATTTTTGTTTTTGCTTCCCGTTCCTTTTCCATATTTTAGCTCTTTAATTTAGGTTTCTTTACTCAGAGTATGAAGCCGTGGATACCGTGATCAGCGTTGGCATTGTTTTCAGTCTCTGATGACGATCACTCTTACAGCCAAAAGTTAGTAGTATACTGACGAAGTCTCTTTTAGTCTTTAATTAGAACGAAGTTGTCAGATTCATGGAAAGTATGCTAACTCCAGTCTCTGAGGTATGACCAAGAGTCATCGTCATCTAAACAATATCACTTTACTCATAGTACTGGGAGCCTATCGTCCCCTTAAGCCATTGTTAAGGAACCCAACCACTCTGTGCTTACCACAGACGAGGAAGGCGTAATAACCACCGTTGAACCATCCTATTGTTTTACCTCGCAGATTTACTCTCCCAGAGGGATCATTCCCTGTCTTCAGGTTCGTGGCTGACGAAGCAAGTTTCAGAGTAGTGTCTGACCTGCTGCCCACGCCATCGCCCAGATCGAGTTTCCTCGGTGGCAGTACTCAATAACTGCTGCTTCTACAGACGGCAGTATGATTCCTAAGAATTTCTCCTTCCTACACACCTTAGTCATTCGCTTTTGTCTGGCACTCAGACGGAGGATCAAGCTTCTACCACGTCTTGCGCTGAAAGACCCAAGTGGATTTAGCGCTTAACGTGAATTAAACAGAACAATCCTACTTCTACAGAAGGCGAGATTCTCGTGTGAGGACCTTCATCACAACACCAGGACTACCGTTTTGGTGTTGCGCTTACGACCACTTGAAAAGTTATGTCGTTTTATGAATATCCCAATTGTTAATATTATTGTAAATTACCGAAGGCAGTAATCATGGTGTAGCGTAACATGGGAAGAGCTTTATTGCTTTTACAGCTCAGTTTTACAGACTAAGAGCTGTTATCCTACCACAGCTCATTTACAGGCTATGAGTTTTCTTACCTCAGCTCATTTGCAGGCTAAGAGGTCCTACCTCAGCTCATTTGCAGGCTAAGAGGTCCTACCTCAGCTCATTTGCAGGCTAAGAGGTCCTACCTCAGCTCATTTGCAGGCTAAGAGGTCCTACCTCAGCTCATTTGCAGGCTAAGAGGTCCTACCTCAGCTCATTTGCAGGCTAAGAGGTCCTACCTCAGCTCATTTGCAGGCTAAGAGGTCCTACCTCAGCTCATTTCAAAGCCCAGCTCTATGAAGGGTCTACTACCACCCCCCAGGATGCGACCCACGACAGTCGACTAACACCCAGGTACCTACTTACTGCTAGGTAAACAAAAGGGTTAAGAAAATGTGCCCAACGATTCCACCAACCCTGGGAAGTTTCAAGCCGCTTTTCCGAAATTTCTCACTCCTTGAGTGTTGTAACAGTGTGTGTGGAACATAAGTAACTTATTTCTTGTTTTTTGCAATGTTTGAGAGAGAGAGAGAGAGAGAGAGAGAGAGAGAGAGAGAGAGAGAGAGAGAGAGAGAGAGAGAGAGAGAGAGAGAGAGAGAGAGGAACGGAGAAAGAGAAGAACGAAGAGGGATGAACAGAAGGAGAACAGATAGAGAGAAAAACAGAGGGAGATATAGAGATAGAGAGATGGGAAAAAACAGGGGGGGGGTAAGAGAGACTATATAGCCGTTCTTGGTTTAACAGTTTCCGGAAAAAAACGTAAAACAAGTTTTATAAACTTCTGGATGCGCTTTACACGTAGTTCCGAAATCATTAAAACTCGTTTGAGTAAAACTACAAGACGTCAGGTGTAGATAATGGTATAAAATACCGGCACGATGTGCTTGTGACTTGATAAAGCTCATTGTGTGGGCGAAACGTTGTTAATAAAGGATAGCATTATACTGCATTTGTATTTATTTTCCATGTCAGGTGTGCCACTACAGTGTAGCTTTTCCACGGCGTCTTATATATATCCTTTTTTTAAGTTTCATGATTCATATTAATGTTACATTTGCAAAAAGCGAGACATAAGACTTAATCTCTTCGTATATATGTAATTGTTTACTTAGATTTGGAATAGTACCGGTCCCAGCACTGACCCTTGTGGGAACCTGTTTGTCGCCTCTGCCCTTCTCGGATTTCCTCGTGACTTATTCAGAGGTCTGTTGTAGTACCTTTCACTTTATCCCTGCTTGCTAGTACTAATTTACCATAATTTTTAAAGGGATGGACCGGTAAGCCAGCTGAAGGCTTCGGTCAGAGGACCAAAAGCTCCATCTGTGGGTCATCATATGACTAAAAGCCACGTCCTGTTTCCTGACAAACTTTACCTAACCTAACCTGCCTCCTAGTCTCATCTTTGTATCAGCCTTTGGTGTGACAGAATAGGCTTATTAAACTTATCCCTTGGAAAGCATTGAAAATGGGTTGGACAAATATTTTTATTAGTAAGTTTGGGTTTGGGAAAGACTTACCTAGTATGGGCCAGTAATCCTGCTGCAGTGTTCCTTCTTTTTTATGTCATTACAATTCAGGATGCTGCAATTAAACGTCGTCTTTCTTACATTATGTCCCTCTTCTCGGGCCACTTGCCCTGATTCCTCCTCTTCCCCTCCTCCCCATCCTTTTCCAGTTATTTCCATCCTTCCTTATCATTCTTCCTTCCCATCTTACGACAGCTCTCGTCGCCCTCGATTCGATTCGATTCTTGTCTAAGACGAAAAGCAGGTTTGTAAGATACAGGATTTCACCCTCTCTAAACCCGTGCTGGTTATCCTTTGTGGATTTCCATTCTTCAGATGCTCAGCTCTTATTCTTTTAATGTTCTTTTATCTAACCCTGGACCAGGGCGGGATTAAGACATGGACTTTAAGGGCTGCAGCTCAGGGTTCTCCGCCAGCAGGAGGACCTCCAGAGATTAAGTGAAACGTTCACAGTTAAGTTTATAATTTTAGTATGTTAGTACTTCACGTATATGATGAACTCTTGACTGTTGTAATTAGTTTTTTTCTTTTGAAAATATCACTGGGGAGCTCACAGTACCTGTAGCTCAGGGGCCTCACAGTACCTGTAGCTCAGGGGCCTCACAGTACCTGTAGCTCAGGGGCCTCACAGTACCTGTAGCTCAGGGGCCTCACAGTACCTGTAGCTCAGGGGCCTCACAGTACCTGTAGCTCAGAGGCCTCACAGTACCTGTAGCTCAGGGGCCTCACAGTACCTGTAGCCCAGGGACCTACAAAATCTTAATCCGGTTCTGCCATGGACAGTATTCATGTTAAATATTTGGGTCTGTAGTATAGCATTTGTCTGTTTCAGTTATCTCATCCTTCCATTTGTATATATTAACATAGATACTCTTTCTTTTATTTCGGCAGATTCTTCTCTGTAACAATCCTTCGTAGGGAGATTGTTAGCTAATCTGTGTGTCTTAGGGCTCTAGTCTCGACTCCTTCCCCTGCCTTATACAATCAACTGACACTGTTGATTCCTATCCCTTTGGGTTTAAAGAAGTCTTTCGTCGAATAATCCGGACGGCTGTTATCTCAGGATAACCCAGAAAAGCAACGTACTGTGGCTTATTTCAATCGAGGTCGTTTGGTTCTCTTCCTGAAGATACGACTCACATCAGTATCTAATGAGACTTTCCGTATAACTCGACTCACTCGGGTTTCAACCTGGCTCCTTCGGTTTTGAGCCGAATGTACTACAACCGAACTATTTATCATCTTAAAATACTCTTGTGAATCAATGGTATAAAATGCTCACAAGATGAAGAATTAGACACATGTGCAACATCTGGGTATCTTTACTTGAAGACGTATATGACCATCAATCGTCTTACCTGTGCTTCACATTCGTCAAGACTACGTTGTGACTTTGTCAATGGTCCAAGTCGGACCGAAACGTCATCGTAAGCTTCTCTCTTTTATGTGCGGGTTATTTGTGTATTGCTCATTATTTGCTATTAGGCTGAGGGACTGAGTACCTCATTTCTACTGTCTTCTGTATATATTTTTACAGGCATTAGATTATGTCCATGTATTGTACTGAAAAAGCCAATGGATGGCGAGACTTCTTTAAGTAAAGATACCTATATGTTGCAATTGTGTTTTTAAAATGCTCTTGTTCAACCAGGGACTCGAATTCTTAACCTTTGGTTAATAACACTTAAAACTCTACATACTGAGTTATGCGCTGACGAAGAAAAAACTGACGTCTGCGCCACCGGCCTCGCATGGGATTACATCTACACACGTCTGTGTGATGGCTCTGTCAAATTCACCTGTGGTCTACCTTACTTCTTCCCACTCAAGCAAGAATATGTTAAAATATATAACGATGCTTAGGCAATACAATCGAACTATCGTACCGTCCCAAGTCTACATTCAGGAAATTCAAGAACGGGTCTCTCTCTTTGAACCCACTGTCGACACTCGACTCAGCACTTCCTCCTGGGGCTGAGCCTCTCCTGAGCCCTGCTTCCCTGCCCACTTACCACCTCTAACCACTCAAGACCATTATCTGACAACAGCTGCCTGCTTCTGCTGCTCCTCAATATTTCCACGAAGAGACCCCCGTCCCTTCCTCTTCAGTGCTATTATTCACCTGTCCACTTTAAGGATCACCCTCATGGAATCCTTCCTACACTTTCTGTATCTGTACATTCTTCACGGGCGAAATTTTTTTTCCCATAGTTACGCCCAAAACAGATGTGCAAGAATTTCTCGTTTTCTCTCGTGAATTTTTTTTTACCAAACTGTTCCAGAGACGCGCGTTTAGCAACGGCACAGATCTTATCCAACAAACCCACACAGTCTGCGAGAACAAACGTCACGGCTACGGAGTATGCATCTTCATTTGAATAAAGAGCTCGATCGCTGGCGCACTTTGCTCACACACTGAGGTCCGGAGATCGAATCCCCAGTACGGCTGGACAACATCAGGGCGTGTTTCCTTAAGACACCTGCTGTCCTTGTTCACCCATCATTACCCCTCAAAGAAGGTTCCTTGGTGTTGGTGAGGGGCTCTTGATTTAGGGAATTGGATCTGTGCTCCAGTTCCCCGAATTAAGCCTGAATGCCTTCCTCCCCCCAGGCGCTGTATAATCCTCCGGGTTTAGCGCTTTCCCCTTGATTATAATAATAATAATCACCCATCGTTATAAAATGGGTACCTGGGTGTTAGTCGGCTGGTGTGATTAAAGCATTTTAGGGATTAAAGTATCCATGATTCGTGGTGTACAGAGTATATACCGATTTGGTGACAATCGTGTAGTTGATAGCCTTCAAACCTAGTAAATTACAAGATTTGCATCAAAAAACAACAACCTGTAGACCCGCAAATAATAACATTCACAACATGTAGACATATGATATCCAAAAACAACTACAACCAAGAAACTAGCAAGTCGATACAACCAAGAAACTAGCAAGTCGATACAACCAAGAAACTAGCAAGTCGATACAACCAAGAAACTAGCAAGTCGATACAACCAAGAAACTAGCAAGTCGATACACCCAAGAAACTAGCAAGTCGATACAACCAAGAAACTAGCAAGTCGATACAACCAAGAAACTAGCAAGTCGATACAACCAAGAAACTAGCAAGTCGATACAACCAAGAAACTAGCAAGTCGATACAACCAAGAAACTAGCAAGTCGATACAACCAAGAAACTAGCAAGTCGATACAACCAAGAAACTAGCAAGTCGATACAACCAAGAAACTAGCAAGTCGATACAACCAAGAAACTAGCAAGTCGATACAACCAAGAAACTAGCAAGTCGATACAACCAAGAAACTAGCAAGTCGATACAACCAAGAAACTAGCAAGTCGATACAACCAAGAAACTAGCAAGTCGATACAACCAAGAAACTATTAAGTCGATACAACCAAGAAACTAGCAAGTCGATACAACCAAGAAACTAGCAAGTCGATACAACCAAGAAACTAGCAAGTCGATACAACCAAGAAACTAGCAAGTCGATACAACCAAGAAACTAGCAAGTCGATACAACCAAGAAACTAGCAAGTCGATACAACCAAGAAACTAGCAAGTCGATATAACCAAGAAACTAGCAAGTCGATATAACCAAGAAACTAGCAAGTCGATATAACCAAGAAACTAGCAAGTCGATACAACCAAGAAACTAGCAAGTCGATACAACCAAGAAACTAGCAAGTCGATACAACCAAGAAACTAGCAAGTCGATACAACCAAGAAACTAGCAAGTCGATACAACCAAGAAACTAGCAAGTCGATATAACCAAGAAACTAGCAAGTCGATATAACCAAGAAACTAGCAAGTCGATACAACCAAGAAACTAGCAAGTCAATACAACCATAAATACACCAAGAAGACAATAACCAGAACCAGTAAACTAAATAAAACTCAAACAACGATAACGTGTAGACTAACAAGAACCATAACAACCCCAGTTCTCCAACAACCTCTTCACTTTCCCAACCTGACCTACCTTCCCCCACCAACCCACTTATCAACCCCTGCCAACCACGAGCTCCCACGTACACCAGTGGTATCTCCACCTTCCCCAACACCACTCTTATTTTCATCTTGCTCTCGCTATCACCTGCTCACACACCACTAAACAGCATTCAAAAGATCAACATTGATGCAACTGTCCACCAGCCCCTTTCTTTTTACACTGGGCATACCAACGCTTTTTAAGTACTAGCGCAAGCCTAGCGTTGCCAAACGTAAACTTTCCGTTATTGTGATTAGTTGTTAGTTAATTATACGCAGACATAGGCTAATATAAATTAAATTAACCTAACCTCCCCTAATTGTTAATAACGAAGGTGATTTTCCGTAGTTTGTTAGATGCAGTAGATGTTAACGAACCAGATTTTATAGGAAAGTAAATACATAATAGGAGAGGAGCTTATGAAGGCCAGAATTAATCACTGGGAAAAATCTGTGTGTGTGTCATTAGCTCCAATTTGCAACAGTTAATAAAATAAAAAAAATCCATCTGGAACACTAAAATTATGGATATTAAGAAGAAAAACAAAACCATCGTTTATTTTGTGATACATCTATACTACATAATTTTTTTTTTAGCAAATTCTCTTCAGCTATTTAGCAGATAAATCTGAATAAAATTCTAAAATTTATCAACTGAAAAACAGAATTTATATTTACAATACAATGATCAAGCATGTTACAGCAGATGTTAAATTAGACACATGTGCAACACTTGTCTGTCTTTATTATTGAATTGTTTCGCTACACAGTGACGTCATCAGTCTAATGGTGAAGATCACAGGTAGTTTGAGGTAATCCAAACCATACCCCGGCCGGGATTGAACCCGCGGTCAGAGAGTCTCAAAACTCCAGACTGCGGGTTCAATCCCGGCCGGGGTATGGTTTGTTTGCAATCGTGTCATTACGAATTCGTGAGTCAGTTTGAGGTAATGTTAAGGCAGGATAGCCTGTGTGAGGTTCATTAAGGTCAGCCTACTGAATTCTATGGTACTGAGAAGAATTTTCATCACACTGTTGAACTGCCTCCCAGCATACATGAGGGGGATTACCAATAGACCCCTGGCTGTCTTTAAGGTTGGTTTACGTGTGACCAGCAGTAACAGCCTAGTTGATCAGACCTTCATCCACCACGAGGCCTGGTCACAGACCGGGCAGCGGGGGCGCTGACCCCCGAAATCCCCTCCAGGTATCCTGAGAACCACGCTCTGTGGATATCAACTGGCATTAATGTGAGAAACTCTAAGGATATTGCCCACCAAGATGGACATCTGGGCATCCTCCCAGTATAGGAAACCGTAAGTAATTTATTCAGGTACACACAGATCCAGTTACATATAGTAACATATGTGTAGAGAACTTACGATAACTCATAAAAATTCAGAGTGACTTATTTTCACTTGGGTTGTTTGTGTTTTTATTTCCTTCTTCCTCTGAGAATTTTAATTATAATTGAGGTGTGATAAATTCAATCAGCTTCCAATTTCTTACGCTAGTGTATCACACCGTCAGGAATTTTCATGTTATTGGGGTGTGCTAGGTGTCCCGTAGCTCGACTGGTAGCGCACTCAACTCACACACTGAGGTCCGGGGGTCGATCCCCGGTATGGGTGGAAACATCAGGACGTGTTTCCACAAGACTTCAAACCATCAATGTTTTCATTATACGCACTCTGTACTATTCTCTTTTTTTTTTTGCATCTGTTGAGATAGGAGCTGAGCTTATGGAATATAGAGGACAACTTTCTGAGATCTCCCAGCAACGAAACAACTAATTTCCAAACAATAACAAATCCAGTTTGGTTGTAACGATGCCTTTAACCTGCCGTAGTTTCTAAACTTATAGTAGATTGTGTTAAAATATTATCGCCTTTCTGTAACCTCCCAGTTAATGTTGACGATTTTCAAAACCTTATATATAAAAATCTTTGTGAAAGAATATAACAGAAACATATTTAGATTTTTCTGCTCACTATGTATCTAAGACGAAGCAGGGTAGCAGCACATTACTTATCTACCTAATTTCGTTAAGTCATATAAAAAACGACACCATAACCTAAACATACCCAGCTGCAAGCCACCAGCTCAGAATTCACTTCAAGTAAATGTCTTGACCACTATCATTATCTTACACTATCATCACTATTACTCCACCAGAGAACAGCCTTAACTTTCCACTTTCCCCTAACCGCTCGACACTCTTAATTTTTTCTCCCACGATATTCCCTGCACCTACAACATTCCCTACTACCTTAATATTCCCCAAAACACCACTTCCTACCCTACAAAATTCTTTACCCAACGACATCCCTAGCCTCACTACATCTCTATCCCCACTACATCCCTACCCCCACTACATCTCTAACGCCACTACATCCCTACCCCCACTACATCTCTAACCCCACTACATTCCTACCCCCACTACATCTCTATTCCCACTACATCCCTACCCCCACTACATCTCTAACCCCACTACATCCCTACTCCCACTACATCTCTAACCCCACTACATCCCTACCCCCACTACATCTCTAACCCCACTACATCCCTACCCCCACAACATCTCTAACCCCACTACATCCCTCCCCCCACTACATCTCTAACCCCACTACATCTCTATTCCCACTACATCCCTACCCCCACTACATCTCTAACCCCACTACATCCCTACTCCCACTACATCTCTAACCCCACTACATCCCTACCCCCACTACATCTCTAACCCCACTACATCCCTACCCCCACTACATCTCTAACCCCACTACATCCCTACCCCCACTACATCTCTAACCCCACTACATCCCTACTCCCACTACATCTCTAACCCCACTACATCCCTACCCCCACTACATCTCTATCCCCACTACATCCCTACCCCCACTACATCTCTATCCCCACTACATCCCTACCCCCACTACATCTCTAACCCCACTACATCTCTAACCCCACTACATCTCTAACCCCACTACATCCCTACCCCCACTACATCTCTAACCCCACTACATCCCTACCCCCACTACATCTCTAACCCCACTACATCCCTACACCCACTACATCTCTATTCCCACTACATCCCTACCCCCACTACATCTCTAACCCCACTACATCCCTACCCCCACTACATCTCTAACCCCACTACATTCCTACCCCCACTACATCTCTATTCCCACTACATCCCTACCCCCACTACATCTCTAACCCCACTACATCCCTACTCCCACTACATCTCTAACCCCACTACATCCCTACCCCCACTACAGCTCTAACCCCACTACATCCCTACCCCCACTACATCTCTAACCCCACTACATCCCTCCCCCCACTACATCTCTAACCCCACTACATTCCTACCCCCACTACATCTCTATTCCCACTACATCCCTACCCCCACTACATCTCTAACCCCACAACATCCAAACACCCACAACATCTCTAACCCCACTACATCCCTACCCCCACTACATCTCTAACCCCACTACATCCCTACCCCCACTACATCTCTAACCCCACTACATCCCTACCCCCACTACATCTCTAACCCCACTACATCCCTACTCCCACTACATCTCTAACCCCACTACATCCCTACCCCCACTACATCTCTATCCCCACTACATCCCTACCCCCACTACATCTCTATCCCCACTACATCCCTACCCCCACTACATCTCTAACCCCACTACATCCCTACCCCCACTACATCTCTAACCCCACAACATCCCTACCCCCACTACATCTCTAACCCCACTACATCCCTACCCCCACTACATCTCTAACCCCACTACATCCCTACCCCCACTACATCTCTATCCCCACTACATCCCTACCCCCACTACATCTCTATCCCCACTACATCCCTACCCCCCCGATATCTCTAACCCCACTACATCCCTACCCCCACTACATCTCTAACCCCACTACATCCCTACCCCCACTATATCTCTAACCCCACTACATCCCTACCCCCACTACATCTCTAACCCCACTACATCCCTACCCCCACTACATCTCTAACCCCACTACATCCCTACTCTCACTACATCTCTAGCCCCACTACATCCCTACCCCCACTACATCTCTAACCCCACTACATCCCTACCCCCACTACATCTCTAACCCCACTACATCCCTACTCTCACTACATCTCTAACCCCACTACATCCCTACCCCCACTACATCTCTAACCCCACTACATCCCTACCCCCACTACATCTCTAACCCCACTACATCCCTACCCCCACTACTTCTCTAACCCCACTACATCCCTACCCCCACTACATCTCTAACCCCACTACATCCCTACCCCCACTACATCTCTAACCCCACTACATCCCTACCCCCACTACATCTCTAACCCCACTACATCCCTACCCCCACTACATCTCTAACCCCACTACATCCCTACCCCCACTACATCTCTAACCCCACTACATCCCTACCCCCACTACATCTCTAACCCCACTACATCCCTACCCCCACTACATCTCTAACCCCACTACATCTATAGCTGTCATGTGGCACTGGGTGGTGCCCATCCTGCGGGTATATCGCGGGATGAGGTCACCAGTACGTGGGGTGAACGCAAGAGTTGTGATTGGTCCTCACAAGGTGAGGACTAGAAGATCAGTTTTGATAGGCTTAGGAATGAGAGGTAAGAGTTGCCAAATATCTTATCCGAGAGGTGAAAGTAGGGAATTAAAAACAAATAAACGGCCGGGGGTGTAAACCCGGGAGGGTGAACAAGAAAAAATGAATACATCTTCATCAGGATACATTTAAAGTTATCAAAATCTTAGTTTAAATTATTTTGCAGTTATCTCTTCCTTTTAAACCAGTGGTTCCCAAACTTTTTCAGCTTGTTACCCAATTTAACATGCCACATAAAGCATGTTACCCCTTTCACAAAATGTTGTTATTATTGATATATATGGCTAAACGTGAACGTATACAGCCTCGCATACTCTGCTAATCCTAGCAAAACCATTGAAAACATAAGAACCACACATACATTATATATAAAATTAATAATAGCTACAAATTCACAGTAACAGTGGGTAAATACTAACTATATACTGCACAGGGCAGTACACATACATACCAGCTTATGTCTACCTCGGCTGATGCTCACAGATAAACTGACAGTGTGAAGTAGAGGCAGCCTCAGGAAGTGAGTGACGCGTACTGGACAGGTCGATCTGGGCTACTGAGTGACTTTTGTCCTGAAGCATACTTGTCAAAATACTTTTGGGTTTCCACACACTTAGCTATATATTTCTTCTTTTCTAATACTGTATATTAGTTTTTGATGTTTATTGTTATTTGGTTTAACTTTATTACTTACTTATAATAGGTTTACTTTACAACTTTATATACTAAGACAAAGTTAACAATAATCCTCATACCGGGTACCGCATTGTTTTCTTGATTTTCAGAATTCATAACTTTTTTTCTGTCACCCCTCCATTACCCCTCAAAAATGGTTAAATTACCCCCAGGGGGTAATTTACCCCCAGGGGGTAATTTACCCCCAGTTTGGGAACCACTGTTTTAAACTGTTGTGACATTTTGTTGTGGCAACGTTTCGCTCACCAGGAGCTATGTCAAGCACTAACGGCTTGATAAAGCTCCTGGAGAGCGAAACGTCGCCGAAATAAAAGTCACATTAATAACATCTGTGTCCATATACCTAACATTTTGTCTGTAATTCTATCATAATTAACAGGACTATGTTGAATCCTGATGAATAATAGTACTGGCACTACTGCTACTACTACAGTAACCTCCCCCCCCACCACCACCACCACCTACAGTAGTTCTCTCCCGATTTGGTCTCATTTGGCTAAACTCAGAGCTACATATCACTGATAGCTGAGTGTGTCACCTCTAATTCCATGGCAGAGCCCAGGTACTCAGCTGACCTACCTATTTCTAGTTCTCCCCGAGTGCCACACCGTACATAATGTTCCTGCTCCTCCAGCGTTGTAAGTGTAGGTTAAATGTGTGTTTGTGTAATTAATGCCGTAAGATAATATGAATTATGGGAAAGATGACGTATGAATTGTCTTACTTCTTAGTAAGAGAGTATTGGGTCTAAACCAGTGGTCGCCGTAAGATAATATGAATTATGGGAAAGATGACGTATGAATTGTCTTACTTCTTAGTAAGAGAGAATTGGGTCTAAACCAGTGGTCGCCGTAAGATAATATGAATTATGGGAAAGATGACGTATGAATTGTCTTACTTCTTAGTAAGAGAGAACTGGGTCTAAACCAGTGGTCCCTAGATTTGTTCAGACTGCCGCTCCCTTGGTTCCCAGGCCACATCCCTAGTACCCAACCACACACATGCGAACACATCTCTTTCTTGGTATTAGGTTTACTGCATATTCAAAATACCCCAATACCTCCCCCCCTGGATCTTTCCACAACCCCCATGGGGGCGGTACCGCCATCTTTGGGAATCATTGGGACTCTAAACCAGCACTTTAGAATGTAAGATCCAGGTCTTACATCCTAAATCCCTGGGACTCGAAACCAACACTTTAGGATGTAAGACTTTAGGATGTAAGACCCAGGTCCTGGCCTCCATTGCTATTCCTGATGGTGACAGCATCCTAGTGGGAATATGTAAATACGCGTGACTACGTGGTTCAAGGTCTCTGGTTCATGACGTTGCAGTAGATGACTGACAGGTATCGTAACCTTAATTACTGTGGCAATTAGATGTACTTCGGCAGCTGCACAATCCGACAAAGGTATCCCGGTAGTGCATAACCAGTCCCCTGTACGCGACTGGAATAGTGAAGAGTGCGGCTTAAGTTTGCAACACAGTTAAATGTTTGAGTTGATGATTTAAAGTCAATCAGAAGAGGCATTCACAAATCATCACATGGAAACAAATATTTTAATTTCTTCGATATAATTGACAAATTAGGATGTATGTATGTATGTATGTAGGTGTATGTGTGTGTGTGTGTGTGTGTGTACTCACCTAGTTGAAGTTGCAGGGGTCGAGTCCAAGCTCCTGGCCCCCGCCTCTTCACTGGTCGCTACTAGGTCACTCTCCCTGAACCGTGAGCTTTATCATACCTCTGCTTAAAGCTATGTATGGATCCTGCCTCCACTACATCGCTTCCCAAACTATTCCACTTCCTGACTACTCTGTGGCTGAAGAAGTACTTCCTAACATCCCTGTGATTCATCTGTGTCTTCAACTTCCAACTGTGTCCCCTTGTTGCTGTGTCCAATCTCTGGAACATTCTGTCTTTGTCCACCTTGTCAATTCCTCTCAGTATTTTGTATGTCGTTATCATGTCCCCCCTATCTCTCCTGTCCTCCAGTGTCGTCAGGTTGATTTCCTTTAACCTCTCCTCGTAGGACATACCTCTTAGCTCTGGGACTAGTCTTGTTGCAAACTTTTGCACTTTCTCTAGTTTCTTTACGTGCTTGGCTAGGTGTGGGTTCCGGACTGGTGCCGCATACTCCAATATGGGCCTAACGTACACGGTCTACAGGGTCCTGAACGATTCCTTATTAAGATGATGGAATGCTGTTCTGAGGTTTGCCAGGCACCCATATGGTGTAGCAGTTATTTGGTTGATGTGCACTTCAGGAGATGTGCCTGGTGTTATACTCACCCCAAGATCTTTTTCCTTGAATGAGGTTTGTAGTCTCTGGCCCCATAGACTGTATTCCGTCTGCGTTCTTCTTTGCCCTTCCCCAATCTTCATGACTTTGCACTTGGTAGGATTGAATTTCAGGAACCAAATGCTGGACCAGGTCTGCAGCCTGTCCAGATCGCTTTGTAGTTCTGCCTGGTCTTCGATCGAATGAATTCTTCTCATCAACTTCACATCATCTGCAAACAGGGACACTTCTGAGTCTAATCCTTCCGTCATGTCGTTCACAAATACCAGAAACAGCACTGGTCCTAGGACTGACCCCTGTGGGACCCCGCTGGTCACAGATGCCCACTCTGACACCTCGCCACGTACCATGACTCGCTGCTGTCTTCCTGACAAGTATTCCCTGATCCATTGTAGTGCCTTCCCTGTTATCCCTGCTTGGTCCTCCAGTTTTTGCACTAATCTCTTGTGTGAAACTGTGTCAAACGCCTTCTTGCAGTCCAAGAAAATGCAATCCACCCACCCCTCTCTCTCTCTTGTTTTACTGCTGTCACCATGTCATAGAACTCCAGTAGGTTTGTGACACAGGATTTCCCATCCCTGAAACCATGTTGGCTGCTGTTAATGAGATCATTCCTTTCTAGGTGTTCCACCACTCTTCTCCTGATAATCTTCTCCATGACTTTGCATACTATACATGTCAGTGACACTGGTCTGTAGTTTAGTGCTTCATGTCTGTCTCATTTTTTAAAGATTGGGACTACATTTGCTGTCTTCCATGCCTCAGGCATGGTATCTAGCTCACTCAGAAGCCTCTTCACTTCTTCCTCGGTTGTGTGTTCTGTGTCCAGCACTTGGTGGTGTACCCCACCTCTCCGTCTTTCTGGAGCCCCTTCTGTCTCCTCTGTGAACACTTCTTTGAATCTCTTGTTGAGTTCCTCACATACTTCACGGTCATTTCTTGTTGTCTCTCCTCCTTCCTTCCTTAGCCTGATTACCTGGTCCTTGACTGTTGTTTTCCTCCTGATGTGGCTGTATAACAGCTTCGGGTCAGATTTGGCTTTCGCTGCTATGTCGTTTTCATATTGTCGTTGGGCCTCCCTTCTTATCTGTGCATATTCATTTCTGGCTCTACGACTGCTCTCCTTATACTCCTGGGCCCTTTGCCTTCTGTATTTCTTCCATTCCCTAGCACACTTGGGTTTTGCCTCCCTGCACCTTTGGGTGAACCATGGGCTCATCCTGGCTTTTTCATTATTCCTGTTACCCTTCAGTACAAGCCTCTCCTCAGCCTCTTTGCACATGGTTGTTACATATTCCATCATCTCATTAACTGGCTTCCCTGCCAGTTCTCTGTCCCACTGAACCCCATTCAGGAAGTTCCTCATTCCCGTGTAGTCCCCTTTCTTGTAGATTGGCTTCATTCGCCCTGGCCTTCCTGCTTTCCCCTCCACTTGTAGTTCTACTGTGTATTCGAAGCTTAAAACCACATGATCGCTGGCCCCTAGGGGTCTTTTGTATGTGACGTCCTCAATATCTGCACTACTCAAGGTGAATACTAGGTCCAGTCTTGCTGGTTCATCCTCTCCTCTCTCTCTTGTAGTGTCCATTACGTGTTGGTACATGAAGTTTTCCAGTACCACCTCCATCATCTTAGCCCTCCATGTATCTCCAAGTTCTCCCAATCAGTTTCCTTGTGGTTAAAGTCACCCATGATCAGGAGCTTTGCCCTGCATGCATGAGCTCTTTTGGCCACTGCAGCAGTGTGTCAACCATCGCTCTGTTGCTCTCACCATACTCTTGCCTTGGCCTCCTGCTGTTCTGTGGTGGGTTATACATCACTGCAATTACCACTTTGGGACCTCCAGAGTGAAGCGTTCCTGCTATGTAATCACTTGCTTCTCCGCTGTCTCCTCTCTCCAGCTCACCAAAATTCCATCGGTTTTTGATCAGCAGTGCCACTCCTCCACCCCTCCTGTTCCCTTTGTCTTTCCTCAGGATCTGGTATCCCATTGGAAAGAAGGCATCTGTTATCATACCTGTAAGCTTGGTTTCTGTGAGAGCTATGATGTCCGGTGATGCCTCTTTGACTCTTTCGTGCCACTCCTCCCACTTATTTGTTATTCCATCAGCATTTGTGTACCATACCTTCAGTTTCCTTTCCAACACTGTGGTTTGGGGGGCCTGTGAGGGTGGGAGACCTGGTAGCATACTGTGGGATTCTATAGCTCGGTGTTGGGTGGAAGCTATGAGTATGGACTGTAGATTGTAGTGTTGGGATGGTGTGATAGGTTGTGGGGTTCTGAGGATGGTTCTGTGTGCCTGCCCTTGCTGCATTGTCCTGCTCTGATTGACCTCTGCTGGTTCCATCCTTGTCTCCTTTCCGAGCTCCTTTCACTTTTTTGTCCTCTCCCTCAGCTGTCATTCTGTTTGCATTCTGTCTCTGTCTAGGAACACCCTCTTGTACTCTTCTGAGTACTTCAACCGTGGTTTCTCTTGAAGGATCCTGTTCCGCATTGTTTCTGTCCTGAGAATCAGCTTGATCGGCCGTTTTCTCCCCTTCAAGTACCCCCCCTATTCTCTGAAAATTTACACTATCGTCTTTTCTTCACCTATTTCTGTGATGACGTTCTCAATCTCCTTTCTTTCTGCCTGCCGTCTTTCAGTGTGTGTCCTTTCTTCTCTCTCCTGAAGCCCATGGATAAACACTGATTTTGCCCTTTCCTCCTCCCATTGCCTCTCCCTCTGTGACTTTGATTCCTGTCTTTACATGGTCATTTTCTCCCTTGTTTTTCCAGTGTCTCTTGGTAGCATGGTTGTGCCTCTGCATTTGACCTATCACCCTCTCCATCTGCACCCAGCTGCTCTCTCCTTTCACTCCCTGGCCCTTCTTGACAGGCTGATATGACCTTAGCATAATTCATATCTCCTTCCTTCCTGTTTGGCCTCTCAGCTTCATATGCTGTGTCTTCTCTGGTCAATGCCTCTGTAACTTGCTTCAGCCTGTTTACCTCATCTTCTAGGACCCTTATCCTGGCTACTGCAGTTTCGACTTGTGCCTCCCAAATTTTCTTCTCCTCCAACCTCTTTTCTAATTTCACAGAAAGCTCTGTCTCCATTTTTTCAGAAAGCTCTCCTAATTTTCTCTCCCACTCTTGTTCCATCCTTTTCCACTGCTCCTCCATCCACTCCTCCCTACCAGAACCCTTCTCATCTGATCCCTGGTCCTTCGAGTCCCCACCATTTTTTTTTTGAAAGAGAAGAGTGAGAGAGGGAGGGAAAGAGAGAGAAGGGAAAGGTAGAAGGAGAGAGGAGAGTGAGAAGGGAAAAGGGAGGAGATAGAGAGCGAGAGAGAGAGAGAGAGAGAGAGAGAGAGTGTGTGTGTGTGTGAGAGAGAGAGAGAGAGAATGTGCGTCATTTCAGTAGTTACATCTACATACTCCTGGCAAGACAGTCACTGAATGAATGCTGGTGTGTCGCTCGTCGTCGCAGTTATAATTTACGAGACGTAGTTTATAAACACCGTCGTTGTTGTCATAGTCTTGCTCATCACATTTTCTATTTGAATTACCTTACGAGTTGTTGAACGCAAATTTCTTTAGACTTTCTGAAAACCCACAAATATCGTTTTCTTTATTTTAATTCAAAATAAGTTAGGTTAGATTAGATTAGTTTAGGTTAGGTTAGGTTAAATTAGTTTAGGTTAGGTTAGGTTAGGTCAGGTTAGGTTAGATTTGATTAGGTTACGCTTGGTTAAGTTAGACTGGATAATGTTAAGTTAAAGGAACGTATGGAAACGTATATTTAACAATAATCAAATTAAAATCACGACTTGGAGATATCTGCCAACTAAGTGACTGATAATATCATAGAATCATTAAAGTTCGTGGGATTATTTCTCGTGATTTGAGAACTGTCATAGCCTCATATTTGCTGTAGATGCCGCGTCAAGTCGCTGGTGTCGCCAGCACAGTCACGTAGAAATAATCGTGGATCCATTGCAATCGTTGAATTCTCATACAACCTTGATGAAGCAGTGACAGTGGTGATTACTGCCTTAGTCGTGATACAACGCAGATCACAGCAGCGGTGACCTGGTCCTCCTGCACACCAGGGAACACTTCTCTGAGTACACACTTGGTAAGGTCGTCATGGTATACAGGGAAGGTCCTCGATCGTCGCCGGATTTTACACTAATGTGGCAATTTTGTTGGGAGTTAAGGTACTGACTGTGACTCACAAAAGTGAACATAGAAAAGAGTAAGGTGATGAGGGTATCAAATGATTTAGATAAAGAAATATTGGATATCAAATTGGGGAGGAGGGGTATGGAAGAAGTGAATGTTTTCAGATATTTGGGAGTTGACGTGTCAGCGGATGGATTTATGAAGGGTGAAGTTAATCATAGAATTGATGAAGGAAAAAAGGCGAGTGGTGCATTGAGGTATATGTGGAGACAAAAATGTTGTCTATGGAGGCAAAGAAGGGAATGTATGAAAGTATAGTAGTACCAACACTCTTATATGGGTGTGAAGCTTGGGTTGTAAATGCAGCGAGGAGGCGGTTGGAGGCAGTGGAGATGTCCTGTCTAAGGGCAATGTGTGGTTTAAATGTTATGCAGAAAATTCGGAGTGTGGAAATTAGGAGAAGGTGTGGAGTTAATAAAAGTATTAGTCAGAGGGCTGAAGAGGGGTTGAGGTGGTTTGGTCATTTAGAAAGAATGGATCAAAGTAGAATAACACTGAGAGCGTATAAATCTGTAGGGGAAGGAAGGCGGGGTAGGAGTCTTCCTCTTAAAGGTTGGAGGGAGGGGGTAAAGGAGGTGTTGTGGGCGAGGGGTTTGGACTTCCAGCAAGCGTGCATGAGCGTGTTAGATAGGAGTGAATGGAGACGAATGATACTTGGGACCTGACGATCTGTTGGAGTGTGAGCAGGGTAATATTTAGTGAAGGGATTCAGGGAAACCGGTTATTTTTATATAGCCGGACTTGAGTCCTGGAAATGGGAAGAACAACCCTGCACTCTAAAGGAGGGGTTTGAGATATTGGCAGTTTGGAGGGATATGTTGTGTATCTTTATACGTATATGCTTCTAAACTGTTGTATTCTGGGCACCTCTGCAAAAACAGTGATTATGTGTGAGGTGAAAGTGTTGAATGATGATCAAAGTATTTTCTTTTTGGGGATTTTCTTTCTTTTTGGGTCACCCTGCCTCGGTGGGAGACGGCCGACTTGTTGAAAAAAAAGTACTCTGAACAATAGTGAGGAAATGTTATTTTATGGAGAACAAGTTTTAGTGACAACGTTTCGCCTTTGACATCTAGATAACTGTGCGTGCGCAAGCAACACACACGCTCGTGTGCACAGACACTGCGAAGAGGTGGGCTCAGGAGCTGTGAATCGACCCCTGTAACCACATAAAGGTAAGTAAATACAGGTGATAACACACGATGTGTCTATCAATAAGTGCCTCTGACAACTGCAAGTAACTAGTACAAATAATGTATAGGCGAGTACAATCTCTCTCTCTCTCTCTCTCTCTCTCTCTCTCTCTCTCTCTCTCTCTCTCTCTCTCTCTCTCTCTCTCTCAGCAACATGTACATCCATATGGGCCATGAAGAAAGTCGTTTTTCCAACGTAACATTAATACAGAACAGTAAAGAGATACTGGAAGTCACAGGGAAGCTGAAGTCACCTCAACTGTCACGTCGTTTAGAAGTTGAGAGGCGGTCCAAGAACCAGAGATCAACACATGTAAACTCATTTATGTAAATACAGAGAATATAAGACAGGTAATTATATACGGAAGAGGAAGAGGAGGAAGAAGAGAGGGAGGAGAAGGAGGAGGAGGAGGAGGAGGAGGAGGGAGAGAGGAAGTGAAAGAGGGAGGGAGGGAGGAGAAGAGAGAGGGAGAGAGAGAGAGAGAGAGAGGCAGGCGGGAGAAGAAAAAGAAAGAGAAGATTAAGAAGAAGAAGAAGAAGAAGAAGAAGACGAGGCAGGAGAGGAACCTGCAACAAAGAGAGAGATTCAGCACATACCAACAAGACAACAAGTGCCAGACGATAAGTATCTGGAGCCTACATGTCCAGGTGTGACAGTATAAGTAGGTCCCCAGCAAGCACAAGTGATGCAGACACCAAACATACACAGGCAGCTTGCAAGCACAGTTGCATTAAAACAACCCAGGCACAGGCAACAAATAAATACAAGACCAGAATGAACAAACACAGGTACCAAATAAATACGAGACCAGAATGAACCAAACATACAATCCTCTGGTAAGTACAGTCTCCGCAAGCAATTCCTCTGCTTTTACTAAGAACCAAAAACTAATAAAAATCGTGATTACCTTCACTTGAAAGGTAATTGAGTATTGAATACAAGATTACAACCGAATGCGCATCAGGCAGATGCTGTATCTTGCTTCAAGATCTCCACACGACTGCACTCACACATTGCCAGTGTGCGAGGAAAACGCAACTCTTGTGGTGAAAGGAATGTAATGACAGCACTGAAATGTTTAACCTATGGTCCATTTGAAACCAAAAAGTTACGAAGAGAATAAATGTTGCACAATGAACCCTAAAATCGTAATGACACGATTGCAAACAAACCATACCACGGGTGTGGAGAGAACCCGCGGTCAGAGAGGTTTATGACTCTTTGATCGCGGGTTCTATCCCCGCCCGTGGTTTGGTTTGAGTCCTAAAAGCCTACACTGTAGGTAGGCCTCTTCTGCTGGTTGTAGGCCTCTGCTGGTGTTGGTTGTAGGCCTCTGCTGGTGTTGGTTGTAGGCCTCGGTTGGTGGTTGTGGGCCTCTGCTAGTGCTGGTTTTAGGCCTCTGCTGGTGCTGGTTGTAAGCCTCTGCTGGTGCTGGTTGTAGGCCTCTGCTGGTGCTGGTTGTAGGCCTCTTCTGGTATTGGTTGTAGGCCTCTGCTGGTGCTGGTTGTAGGCCTCTGCTTGTGGCAGGCCTGTGCAGGTTCAAGGTCATTATTGCAGCAAGTTTGTATTTATGAAAGTCATTAACGAGTTAATAAATCTACTGAAAAAAAATATAACAACTCAGTACACTTACGATATAAAAAAATATATATAATTGTAATTATAGATCTTCATGAAGCAACAAATTGCATAATAAAAGACTAGGGCTTGAAGCCTCTTATTTTTTTAAATGAAAATTTTCAAAATAAAAATTACAGAAACAATGGAAATTTCTCTTAATAATAATAATAATAATAATAATAATAATAATAATCTTTATTTACTACCAGTACATGTACAAGGTATACAGACCATAGTTGACATCAATAACATACTACTATATAGAAAGCCACTTGTTATGCTGAGCATTTCCCGCAAATTAGGTCAGTTTTGTGCCAGGATGCGACCCACACCAGTCCACTAACACCCAGGTACCTGATAAATTAGACACATTTGCAACACTTGGGTATCTTTACTGAGGAAAGGTTTTGCCACACAGTGACTTCATCAGTCCATACAAAGGAGAATAGTGAAGAACAGGAGGAGTTTGAGGTAATCAGTCCTTGAATAGATGTAATCATTCCATCAATCTTGATGGCTATTTTACTGCTAGGCGAACAGGGACAGCAGGTGTCTTAATGTTTCCACCCGTACCGGGGGTCAACCCCTGGACCTCAGTGTGAGCTGAGTGTGCTACCAATCGAGCTACGGGAGAATATTAACGTTTATTTACAGACTCACTCAACAACTGGAGAAATTTCAACTACTCAGATATGGAAAACTTGAAGAAATTAGAAATGTGTCAGGGTATACCACAAAATCTAACCATACAATAGAGCGGAAAAGTAACGTCAAGGACCTGGGAGTGATAATGTCAGAAGATCTCACCTTTAAAGACCACAACAATGTATCTACCTCATCCACTAGGGAAATGATAGGATGGATAATGAGAACCTTCAAAACTAGGGACCCCAAGTTTATGATGATTCTCTTCAAATCGTTGTGCTCTCTAGGCTGGAATGCTGCTGTACACTAACGGCCCCCTTCAAGGCTGGCGACATTGCAGACCTGGAGAGTGTACAAAGAACTTTCACGGCACACATAAGTGCGATAAGGCACCTAAACTACTGGGAACGGTTGAAGGTCCTTGATCTGTATTCCCTCGAACGCAAGCGAGAGAGATACGTGATAATATACACTTGGAAGGTTCCTGGAGGGATTGATACCAAACCTGCACACGAAAATCACTCCCTATGAAAGCAAAAGACTCGGCAGACGATGCAACATTCCCCCAATGAAAAGCAGGAGCGCCACGGGTACACTGAGAGACAACACAATAAGTGTCCTGGGCCCAAGACTGTTCAACTGCCTCCCAGCATACATAAGAGGGATTACCAGTAGACCCCTGGCTGTCTTCAAGAAGGCACTGGACAGGCACCTAAAGTCAGTACCTGACCAACCAGACTGTGGTTCGTACGTCAGCTTGCGTGCGGCCAGCAGTAACAGCCTGGTTAATCAGACACTCATCCGAAACCCTCTCCAGGTAAACTCCAAGTAAACTGCAATTCTAATCTCATCTCGACGATCACACAGGATAAAACAAAGTATCCAATAAATAACAAGACTAGGCTTCAGTTCCACCTAAGATAAGATTTTGTTTATAATTTTAACATCATGAACTAGCCACCCAGTGTGTTACCGAGGACTGACTTGTCTTATTTCCGTTATGGTCCTTTGAATCTTGTCCCCCAGGATGCCACTCACACCAGTCAACTAACACCCAGGTGATCGTACATTAATGGTATACAGTACCAACAAAGTGAAGAACTTGATACATGTGCAGCATCTGGGTACATTTGCAGATGTTTCGCCATCCAGTGGATTATCAGTACCAGTTGGTGCTCTTCAACTCCAAAGCTTAGGGACTGATTACCTTATATCATGTACTTATATATGTCCTTGTATTGATAAATCCACTGGTAAGCAAAACGTCTACAAATAAAGATACCCAGATAATGCACATGTATCTAATTCTTCTAACACCCAGGTACCTATTTCATAGATAGAAAAGTAAACAGAGTCTTCTTGCTGACCCTGAGGCCATTACAGACGGCATCCTACGGGCTAATACATGTTAGTAAATATAATCATAGATACGTTGTTAGGTAGCTTTATTAAAGCAAATACTGCAGACAGGTTTAAAATTGACCGGGCAGATATAAGAGTGAGAAAGATTGAGTGTAAGTAGTTCTTGTCCAGTATGGTTCACTAGACCGATTGCCTTGTCTGTTCTTGTGATCAGTCGGCATATCCAAGTGTGTTTGTTGGTATCAGGAGCGCTGGTCCTTAAGAATCCAGTTAGACGAGTCCAGGGAGGGTTAAAAAGGTGCCGTTGTCAAGATGATATATTGAGAAAAAAATGTCTCATGATCACTGTCACTCTAGACGGTGATCTTGGCTTGAACCCGCACCAATTACCTCTTACTTTAATGAATATAAAGAGGAACTTAGTAACATATTAGATACTCTGTTTAATTAATCTTTATAAATGGGTATCATACCAGAGATGTGGAAGATGGCCAAAACGATACCTAATTTATAATGTGGAAGACAGTTATTAGCATCCATGTACCGAAACGTAAACAGGTCATCTATATGATTAACATCCGTGTCAGGAGACACATGTCACATCTCTTGACGGGTATTTTAAAATTAACATATTTACCGATCACTAAAACTGGCCTTAATAGAAGGGAAATATGTGAAGACAATATCTGCGGATGCAAATTGAACACAACTTTATGGACATTGGATAAATAACCCGCACATAGGAAAAAGAGGATTATGACTGATACTACTCGTAAATGATACAAGACGGACCGAAACGTCGTCGTAAGCTTCTCTCTCCTATGTGCTGGTTAGTTATGTATTTATGTATTGTTCCAGTCACGGTATTGTGCCTCTTTGTTCCTCATGAGCATTATTTAATCATCAGAACTCAATATTACCTCATAAGATCGCGGGTTCAAACCCCAGCCGTGGTATGGTTTGTTTGCAATCGTGTCATTACGATTTCATGACTCAAAAATTCACACGCAAAATATTTTCTTAAGTCTATAAAGATTTAAAATACATCACTACTTACGTATTAATAAAAACAGTTTTAAGTTAATTCTGTGAGTGAAAAAGACTTGTGGGAGGACTGAAGGAAACTGGTCGGCATGACTTAAGTATTAAGACATATGCGCAACGTTGAGACACTTGTGCAACACATGGGAATCTTTATTGAGGAAACGTTTCGCCACACAGTGGCTTCATCAGTCCAATACAAAGCAGAAATGGGTAAGGAGAGGAGGAGTTTGAGGTAATCAGTCCCTCAACTTGGAGTCGATGTGTCCATCAGTCTTGTAGAATTGATGGACTGAACACATCGACTCCAGGTTGAGGGACTGATTACCTCAAACTCCTCCTCTTCTTACCCATTTCTGCTTTGTATTGGACTGATGAAGCCACTGTGTGGCGAAACGTTTCCTCAATAAAGATTCCCATATGTTGCATAAGTGTCTCAATTCTTCAACTTCTCAACCTGTCGATATTGTATACCATTTTCACATTCACTTAGGAAAATCTGTAAAAATATGATCACTTATGCCGATTTGCAAGGTGTCCCGTGGCTTGACTGGTAGCGCACTCACCTAACAGATTGAGTGTCCAAGGCTCACGAAATCGTAATGACACGATTGCAAACAAACCATACCACGGGCGAGATTTGAACCGACGGTCTGGAGTTTTGAGACTCTGACCGCGGGTTCAAATCCCGCCCGTGGTATGGAGTGTCCAAGGTTTGTTCATAAGATCTTTCGACAGTTAGGTATCTTTATTTCGAAACGTTTCGCCTACACAGTAGGCTTCTTCAGTCGAGTACAGAAAAGTTGATAGAAGCAGAAGATACTTGAAGACGATGTAATCAGTCCATCACCCTTGAAGTTTTGAGGTGGTCAGTCCCTCAGTCTGGAGAAGAGCATTGTTCCGTTGTCTGAAACAATATGAAGTTGAAGTGACAGAATGGGGCTTTATATAGTGCCAGCAACCTACGTCTCACCTCCTGGCACTATATAAAGCCCCATTCTGTCACTTCAACTTCATATTGTTTCAGACTATGGAACAATGCTCTTCTCCAGACTGAGGGACTGACCACCTCAAAACTTCAAGGGTGATGGACTGATTACATCGTCTTCAAGTATCTTCTGCTTCTATCAACTTTTCTGTACTCGACTGAAGAAGCCTACTGTGTAGGCGAAACGTTTCGAAATAAAGACACCTAACTGTTGCATATGTGTCTTACCTAACAACCTGTCGGTATTTTATACCATTTTAATGTTCATAAGATCTTTCATAACTTTGAATCTGATATTCTGGTAGGTAAGACACATAGGCAAGTTTATTCCGAAACATTTCGCCTACACAGTAGGCTTCTTCAGTCGAATACAGTATTCGACTGAAGAAGCCTACTGTGTAGGCGAAACGTTTCGGAATAAAGTTGCCTAAATGTTACCTATGTGTCTTATCTACCATATCTGTGCATAATTATGGCTGTCCTATAAAATTATCAATCACATTCGAAATAAAAAGTGTTTCATTAAAGTGTTTTAAAAAGGTATTTTGTAAACAAGAGTCATTCTTTTTTTTTCTGGGTGAGGTTCCAGTAATTTATTTCTTATTTTTTCCTTGTTTTGAAGAAGTTTGAAAATGCACCCATTATATCAATAGATTCTTTTCCATTACAATGTCTATCTGAAAGTAAAATCTATCAGTATATACATTCACATAATGGGTACGGGAGTATATTCTTGGGCAGCTTTGGGTAGTGGTGGCTTTGATAAGGACATGGCTTGAATGGGCCAGTAGGCCTTCTGCAGTGCTCTTCAATTCTTATGTTATGTGTCTGAGTTAGGTAGCAAGGACAGAGAAGAGATACCGGGGTATTGTGGTGATTTTGTGTTAAGCAGAAGGGGCAGAGTATAGATACCCGGGTACTAACGGTGTGGAGAACTCTGCCGCTGCTCCTGGGAATCCTCCAGATGTTCCTGTTGCTGCTGACCCTCCAAACTGGGCTCTTGTAGCTGCTGGAGCTCCGAACTGGGATCCTGTAGCTGCTGGAGCTCCGAACTGGGATCCTGTAGCTGCTGGAGCTCCGAACTGGGATCCTGTAGCTGCTGGAGCTCCGAACTGGGATCCTGTAGCTGCTGCAGCACCGAACGGGGATCCTGTAGCTGCTGGAGCTCCGAACTGGGATCCTGTAGCTGCTGGAGCTCCGAACTGGGATCCTGTAGCTGCTGGAGCTCCGAACTGGGATCCTGTAGCTGCTGGAGCTCCGAACTGGGATCCTGTAGCTGCTGGAGCACCGAACTGGGCTCTTGTAGCTGCTGGAGCACCGAACTGGGATCCTGTAGCTGCTGCAGCACCGAACTGGGATCCTGTAGCTGCTGGAGCACCGAACTGGGCTCTTGTAGCTGCTGGAGCTCCGAACTGGGATCCTGTAGCTGCTGGAGCACCGAACTGGGATCCTGTAGCTGCTGGAGCACCGAACTGGGTTCCTGTAGCTGCTGCAGCACCGAACTGGGATCCTGTAGCTGCTGCAGCACCGAACTGGGATCCTGTAGCTGCTGCAGCACCGAACTGGGATCCTGTAGCTGCTGGAGCACCGAACTGGGATCCTGTAGCTGCTGGAGCACCGAACTGGGTTCCAGTAGCTGATGCACCTCCGAACTGGGATCCTGGTGCTGGTGAACCGTTAGACTGATGTGCTGGGGGAATGTAAGATGAACCAGGAGATGAACCACTGACCTGGGACCCAACTGAAGCGGCTGAACCAGTAAACTGGGATCCTGGTGCAGTTGAACCAACAAACTGTGATCCTGGTGCTGGTGAACTATCAAGCTGGGTTCCTGGGGCTGGCGAACCACCGAACCGAGATCCTGGGGCTGGTGAACTTTCAAACTTGGATCCTGGTGCTGAACCACTAAACTGAGATCCTGGTGCTGGTGAACCATCCAGCTGGGTTCCTGGGGCTGGTGAACCACCGAACCGAGATCCTGGGGATGGTGAACTTTCAAACTTGAATCCTGGTGCTGAACCACTAAACTGAGATTCTGGTGCTGGTGAACCATCCAGCTTGGTTCCTGGGGTTGGTGAACCACCGAACTGAGATCCTGGTGCAGTTGAACCAGGAAATTGGGATCCTGGTGCTGGTGAACCACCAGACTGTGTCAGTTTTGTTGGGGCAATGTAGGATGAACCCGGAGATGAACCACTAAACTGGGACCCAACTGAACCAGGAAACTGGGATGCTTGTGGTGATGAACCACTGAACTGGGATCCTGGTGTTGGCGAACCACTGAACTGGGATCCTGGTGCAGGTGAACCAGCAAACTGTGATCCTGGTGCTGGTGAACCATCGAGCTGGGTTCCTGGGGCTGGCGAACCACCGAACCGAGATCCTGGGGCTGGTGAACTTTCAAACTCGGATCCTGGTGCTGAACCACTAAACTGAGATCCTGGTGCTGGTGAACCATCGAGCTGGGTTCCTGGGGCTGGCGAACCACCGAACCGAGATCCTGGGGCTGGTGAACTTTCAAACTTGGATCCTGGTGCTGAACCACTAAACTGAGATCCTGGTGCTGGTGAACCATCGAACTGGGTTCCTGGGGCTGGTGAACCACCGAACTGAGATTCTGGTGCAGCTAAACCAGGAAATTGGGATCCTGGTGCTGGTGAACCACCAGACTGTGTCAGTTCTGTTGGGGCAATGTAGGATGAACCCGGAGATGAACCACTAAACTGGGACCCAACTGAACCAGGAAACCGGGATGCTTGTGGTGATGAACCACTGAACTGGGATCCTGGTGTTGGCGAACCACTGAACTGGGATCCTGGTGCAGGTGAACCACTGAACTGGGATCCTGATGCAGGTGAACCACTGAACTGGGATCCTGATGCAGGTGAACCACTGAACTGGGATCCTGATGCAGGTGAACCACTGAACTGGGATCCTGATGCAGGTGAACCACTAAACTGGGATCCTGATGCAGGTGAACCACTGAACTGGGATCCTGGTGTTGACGAACCACTGAACTGGGATCCTGGTGCAGGTGAACCGCTAGATTGACGTGTCAATGCCGATGGGGGAATGTAGGATGTATCGGGAGATGAACCACTGAATTGGGATCCTGGTACTGGTGAACCACCTAACTGGGATCCTGATCCTGGTGAACCACCAAACTGGGATCCTGATCCTGGTGAACCACCAAACTGGGATCCTGATGCTGGTGAACTGCTGAACTGGGATCCAGGTACTGGTGAACTACTCAGCTGGGATCCTGGGGCTGGTGAACCACCAAATTGGGCTCCAGATGCTGGCGAGCCTCCGAACTTGGAGACCTTGTCTCCTGGACGTGAGTGTGTGGTAGCCTGGCTTGAGAATGTTGTGGCTGCGGTTTTGGTGGAGGCAGAAAGGAGGTCGGACACTACACGATAACCATTCTCGTCAGCGATGAAGCTGTAGGCAGCCGGGGTGCCATCAGGGAAGGTGAAGCTGTAGCACAACAACAGATGAGTTAGATTTTACGTGCAACTCCTTGCCCTTAAACTCTGCTAGAAAATAATGATAATAAGCTCTTTACTCCTGAGGGTCTTGTGTCAGTGGTCTTTGGAACAATATGGATGTGTCACAATTGTAAACGAAGAATTCAGAGCTTAAATAAAGAACATTCAGTTCTGGAACTGGATTTTGTCTATAACCAAAATTATAACACTAATACTCACGACCAACTTCCTTGCTTAGCCACGGCGCCAGTCTCGCCTTGCGGGGCGCCCTCTTCCTGCCTGCTGATCCCGTCTTCTGTCTCGTAAAAGAAATAATAGGAGCCGTCTGCAGCAGGTCCTTGGCGCTCATCCCTCAGGATCTTGATCTCAGGCTGCTGGTGGAATCCTGCTGAAGATCTCCCGAGAGTGTCAGCTCCGGCAGTGACTACCACAATACACAGCACCACCGTCTGCAGCTGTATTGTTAAAATCTTCTTAGAAGTAATTTTTGTCTGCTTATGGAATATTTTCTTTCTGCATACCTTTATAAGTTGCTATGTAATGCAACATTTAAGAGTCATTCAGCAAAGTGTTGAAAAGTCGAGGTGAGTTTTGTAAAGTTTACAAAGCAGGTATAAAAATCCCTTGATACTATGAATCAGACAGTCAGTACTTACAGTCAACATCCTGCTGGTAAGAGAGCAACACTGCTTGCTGTGAGACGGCCTCAACCCTGTATATATACGTGATCGCTCCTGCCACAAGACGCGTCCTTCTATGCCTTTTACACCTCATTCCTCCTCCTCCTCCTCCTCCTCCTCTTCCTCCTCCTCCTTCTTCTTCTTCTCCTCCTCCTCCTCCTCCTCTTCCCCCTGTTCCCCTTCCTCTTCCTCTGCCTCCTTTGCCTCTTCTCTCAGCCTCTAAAACCACTACCCCCCTGCCCATAGCCTCCTTCCCATGCTTTTTCTACAATACTACGACTTAGTGCTGAATAAACATTCCAGCCTCATCAAGGTAACAGCATCATCTTCAACTCTTATTTTTTATAGTGCTGGACAGAACATGTGCTAATGCTGCACCAACCTGTTATCGAATAGAAAAAAACAGATGATATGATATACTTGCTCAAGGATTTCTAGCTAGTAAGAAGGACGGTAAGATGAAAATAGCACAGATGAGGGAGTTTGGGATTGAGGCTTTGTGATAAGCTCTCAGCATGAGCATCCGAGATAAGGAATCTTAAGGATAAAGAGGCACTTAAGCATTTAGGTCTATCCCAACAAGTATTTTCTCACTTGGTTCGAAAACTCCCTAAACACTCGCTTAACATCTAAAAATCTCACCCTCTCTACTGCAAACTTCTCTTTTTTCCATACATAAACAATAATTACTAACTTTTCATATACCATCCTTATTTTAATTCACTTAATTACTAAATTTATACACCTATACCCCTTCCTTTGTATACTTGATCATTTAACATTACTGCTATCTCTTTCTTTACTCTAGTTCTCTCACATATACCCGATTTACTCCCATTCACACCTACCCACTGAAATTCTCCAACTTTCTTCCATATTTGTTTCGCTTAGAGCTACGACATCAATCTTCTTTTAAATCATATAATTGACAATCAGTTCTTTCTTATTCTCCATACTACACCCACGCATATTCAACCATCTTAATTTTTCAAATTTCTTCTTCGATTTAGTAATTTATACAGAAGAAGGGGTTACTGGCCCTTTTCTCGAGGACTTTTAGTCACCTTTCGCAACACTCTTTGTTCACGGAGGATTCTTCTCTACTTCTCCATGGAGAAGGAAAGAGAAAAAATACGAGAAACAACAAGAACTGTTTAGAAATTAGATGGAAACCCATCTGAGTATGTATACGCATACGTAAGTTTACACTCCACATCTGCATGTGGAGTGTAAACTAAGTGTAAGCAGAAGTAGCAAGACGTACCTGTTATCTTGCGCGATCATGAGACAGAAAAAAAAAGATACCAGCATTCCTACTATTGTGTAAATTAATTACAGGTTTTCGTTTCACACGCATTTGGCAGGACGATAGTACCTCCCTGGGTGGTTGCTGTCTACCAATCTACTACCACAGGACAGTAGTACCTCCCTGGGTGGTTGCTGTCTACCAACCTACTACCACAGGACGGTAGTACCTTCCTGGGTGGTTGCTGTCTACCAACCTACTACCACAGGACGGTAGTACCTCCCTGGGTGGTTGCTGTCTATCAACCTACTACCACAGGACGGTAGTACCTCCCTGGGTGGTTGCTGTCTACCAACCTACTACCACAGGACGGTAGTACCTTCCTGGGTGGTTGCTGTCTACCAACCTACTACCACAGGACGGTAGTACCTTCCTGGGTGGTTGCTGTCTACCAACCTACTACCACAGGACGGTAGTACCTTCCTGGGTGGTTGCTGTCTATCAACCTACTACCACAGGATGGTAGTACCTCCCTGGGAAGTTACTGTCTACCAACCTACTACCACAGGACGGTAGTACCTCCCTGGGTGGTTACTGTCTACCAACCTACTACCACAGGACGGTAGTACCTCCTTGGGTGGTTGCTGTCTACCAGCCTACTACCACAGGATGGTAGTACCTCCCTGGGTGATTGTTGTCTATCAACCCACTACCACTGGATGGTAGTACCACCCAGGTGGTTACTGTCTACCAACCTACTACCACATGATGGTAGTACCTCCCTGGGTGGTTACTGTCTACCAACCTACTACCACAGGATGGTAGTACCTCCCTGGGTGGTTGCTGTCTACCAACCTACTACCACAGGATGGTAGTACCACCCTGGGTGGTTTCTGTCTACCAGCCTACTACCACAGGATGGTAGTACCTCCCTGGGTGGTTGCTGTCGACCAACCTATTACCACTGGATGGTTGTTCCTCCCTGGGTGGTTGCTGTCTACCAACCTACTACCACAGGATGGTAGTACCTCCCTGGGTGGTTACTGTCTACCAACCTACTACCACAGGATGGTAGTACCTCCCTGGGTGGTTACTGTCTACCAACCTACTACCACAGGATGGTAGTACCTCCCTGGGTGGTTGCTGTCTACCAACCTACTACCACAGGATGGTAGTACCTCCCTGGGTGGTTGCTGTCTACCAGCCCACTACCACAGGATGGTAGTACCTCCCTGGGTGGTTGCTGTCTACCAACCTACTATCACAGGATGGTAGTACCTCCCTGGGTGGTTGCTGTCTTCCAGCCTACTACCACAGGATGGTAGTACCTCCCTGGGTGGCTGCTGTCTACCAACCTACTACCACAGGATGGTAGTACCTCCCTGGGCGGTTGCTGTCTACCAACCGACTACCACAGAATGGTAGTACCTTTCTGGGTGGTTGCTGTCTACCAACCTATTACCACAGGATGGTAGTACCTTCCTGGGTGGTTGCTGTCTACCAACCCACTACCACAGGGCGGTAGTGCCTCCCTGGGTGGTTGCTGTCTACCAGCCTACTACCACAGGATGGTAGTACCTCCCTGGGTGGTTGCTGTCTACCAGCCTACTACCACAGATCGGTAGTACCTCCCTGGGTGGTTGCTGTATACCAACCTACTACCACAGGACGGTAGTACCTCCCTGGGTGGTTGCTGTCTACCAACCTACTACCACAGGATGGTAGTACCTCCCTGGGTGGTTACTGTCTACCAACCTACTACCACAGGATGGTAGTACCTTCCTGGGTGGTTGCTCTCTACCAACCCACTACCACAGGGCGGTAGTACCTCCCTGGGTGGTTGCTGACTACCAACCTACTACCACAGGACGGTAGTACCTCCCTGGGTGGTTGCTGTCTACCAACCTACTACCACAGGATGGTATTACCTCCCTGGATAGCTGCTAACAACCTACCACCACAGGACGATAATACGTCCCTGGGTGGTTGCTGTCTACCAACCTACTACCACAGGGCGGTAGTACCTCCCTGGGTGGTTGCTGTCTACCAACCTACTACCACAGGACGGTAATACCTCCCTGGGTGGTTACTGTCTACTAACCAACTACTACCGGACGGTAGTACCTACCTGGGTGGTTGCTGTCTACCAACTTACCACCACAGGACGGCAGTTCCTCCCTGGGTGGTTACTTTCTACCAACCCACTACCACAAGACGGTAGTACCTCCCTGGGTGGTCACTGTCTACCAACCCACTACCACAGGGCGGTAGTATCTCCCTGAGTGGTTGCTGTCTACGAACCCACTGCCACAGGATGGTAGTACCTCCCTGGGTGGTTACTGTCTACCAAAATACTACCATAGGATGGTAGTACCTCCCTGGGTGGTTGCTGTCTACCAGCCCACTACTACAGGGCGGTAGTATCTCCCTGAGTGGTTGCTGTCTACCAGCCCACTACTACAGGGCGGTAGTATCTCCCTGAGTGGTTGCTGTCTACCAGCCCACTACTACAGGGCGGTAGTATCTCCCTGGGTGGTTGCTGTCTACCAACCCACTACCACAGGATGGTAGTACCTCCCTGGGTGGTTGCTGTCTACCAATTTAGGAATTATATACATTTTTTTAACACATCGGCTGTCCCACTGAGGTAATCCGACCTGAAAAAGAGGAAACACTCTCACCATCATTTTATCCTCCTCTTGGCAGAGGCACACCTCCATACTGCAATATCCCCACCCCTCCTTCCAGGACTCGAGTCCGGATAATCAGTTTTTCTGAATCTTCATAAATGTTGCTTTATTCTCGCTCCATTCACTCCTATCATATGCACACCTGTTAGATGTTCACTGAGATCTTATTCCATCAATAGATACAAGACAACTCTTCAGAATGTTCTCGGAAAGCTTTCCTAATCGTATTTCTTTTGTTTTCCAGTTTTCTTCTTCACTGGTCAAGTCACAAAAGCTTAGAAAAACTGTTTAAATGAACAAGTTTTGCCAAAATCTCTTTTAAAAAAGTTAGAAAATCTCAATACTTGGGTAGAGTATCAGTTGTGTTTCACAGAGTCGGGTGTTGTGACGTGACTGTGTGGTGTAGTCTTGCTCTTATATGCCTTTCTGTTGATATTTTATTTTGATAGTTTCTTGATAATGTGAGAAGTCTAGAAAATATGGAGAACTTGCCCATCATTGTATGTTTGTTCCCATAGGCTCAGAGACCCTTGGCTCATGGGGAAAGAGTGCATCTAAATTCCTTAAGGAGCTGGGAAAAAGACTCACCAGGGTAACTAGGGATCCCAGGGCAGCTAGTTTTCTGTTCCAGCGGCTCAGTGCTGCTGTTCAAAGGGGTAATGCCTGCTGTATTTTGGGCACACGCCCCAGCTCTGAGGAGCTGGATGAGATTTTCGGATTATAATCGGTGATACACAAGTAACAACATGTACCTTATATGCCACCTTTATATCAACAATGTATCTCTTGGTAGGTAAGACACATAGGCAACAGTTAGGCAACTTTATTCCGAAACATTTCGCCTACTGTGTAGGCGAAACGTTTCGGAATAAAGTTGACTAACTGTTGCCTATGTGTCTTACCTACCAACCTGTCGGTATTGTATACCATTTTGATGTTCATCTTGTCAGACACTGCAACACGTGGCATCTTGGTACAGAAAACACCTTGGACAAGCTTTTCAAGTGAGAATTGTTGGATCTGAGAGGGACATGACCTCTCAGTGGCTACATTCTCACTACTACTACTACTACTACTCTGCACCTCTCCTTCCGACAGTATTTAAGTCTCCGCACTGTCGCTTGATCTTCAGATAGTTCCTGACTATGGAACTGAACTTCTCCAGGCTGAGGGACTGACAACCTCAAATTCTACGACTTCAAGGGTGATGGACTGATTACATCGTCTTCACATCTCACTATTCCTGCCTACTTTCTGTATTCGACTGAAGAAGCCTACTGTGTAGGCGAAACGTTTCGGGATAAAGTTGCCTAACTGTTGCCTATGTGTCTTACCTACCAATGTATCTCTTAAATCTTTTGTACCATATTATGTAAAAAATATTCCTATTGGTAAAAAAAAAAATATGAAAAGATGGGGTGGTAGGGGAAGTGGAATATTCAAACAACTTCAGGAAGAAATCCAAATATTCTTTCTTGAAGCCTTTTTATCCACTTCTCCGAGGCTATGGGTCCCACAATTTACACCAGAGGTGGACCCCATCATATATATATATATATATATATATATATATATATATATATATATATATATATATATATATATATATATATATATATATATATATTGTGGCGTGCGAGAGTACGTTACATTTTATTCAACGTTTGTTACATTCATTGTAGCATGCCTTTTCGATCAGTGAACTAACAGTTAAGAGTGTAGCAGTTCTGGGGCCCCATTGATATGCTAATCGGTAGTTCAATAGCCAGTCACGTGAAACAGAACTGACAGGGTGTCCACTGTTCTCACAGTGGCTATTGCTTATACATACCATTTGTATTATCTGTACATGTGTATATATATATTTTTTACTGAAGGAATACACGGATTAAGAAATTTATTTCTGCTAGTTTGCCCTTTCCTTGAGTTGCCTAGGTGAGTGTTGATTTAGTTGCGATCAGGTGCAACAAACACATGTGACAACAACCTGTGTGTGTGTGTGTGTGTGTGTGTGTGTGTGTGTGTGTGTGTGTGTGTGTGTGTGTGTGTGTGTGTGTGTGTGTGTGTGTGTGTGTGTGTGTGTGTGTGTGTGTGTGTGTGTGTGTGTGTGTGTGTGTGTGTATGTGTGTGTGTGAGAGAGAGAGAGAGAGAGAGAGAGAGAGAGAGAGAGAGAGAGAGAGAGAGAGAGAGAGAGAGAGAGAGAGAGAGAGAAATGGAAAGATACTGAAGTCGAATGAATCATAGTCCATGAGACACAGAGGGACCTAAAAACTGTTAATGAAATTGATACAAATCCAGAATACTTCTCGTATTCCAGATCAAGGACAAAACCCCATCCAGTATCCTGGCCTTGCTCGAACACCATGGATCTTGGACTGGTGACAGCAAAGAAGTGAAGGAAATACTAACGTCTCGATATGACTGTTCAGTGAGCTTTTACTCACACTTCAAGTTAACATTATGAACGAATACTTCATGAACGAGACTCAAAATTTTGTCGATGTCTCCAAAATTTCTGACATAATTTGGCTTTGCGAAAGCCATTGACAACACGCAAATGTACTCTGCCTCAAGCCCAGACTAATGGTACTCTGCATTCATTAAGAACCGCAAGAAACCTCCCTTTCACGCGCCTTAAAATCTATGGAGAGGTAGCCTAGAAATGAAAGTCATCCCACAATCTTTGAAAACATGATCGCTACCCACATGGATTCACAACGCCTGTACAACTCAGGGCAGCATAGGCTTGGAGTAAGTCACTCCTGTCTCTCACAACTACTGGACCACTAGGATATTACCTTGGATGCACCGAAAGATAAACAAAAGCCTTCGACAAGTGCGACCTTGGTATGATAGCGTACAAAATGCGTGCAACAGGAATACGTGGAAGAGTGGAAAGATGGATTTTCAACTTTGAAACAAAGATTGTTTAACAGAGTTGAGTCAGAGGGTGCAACAGTGACAAGGTCGATTCCCCAAGGTATATTACCCAGCCTATATTTTTAATCATCCTCAAATCTAACATAGGCAGGGGCATGATGGATGTCACTCCATTTGAGTGACATCCATCACTGAAACAGCAAATCTTCAAATTGATATAAATAAAGTCTTTCAGTTGGCAGCAGAAAACATTATGATATTCAATGAGAACAAATTTCAGTTACTCCATTATGGAAAGATTGAGAAAATAAAGTTAGACTGTAGTATAAAAAAACAATTCTAACCACTCAATAAGGCAAAAAACAAACGTGAAGGTCTTAGATGTCAGAGGATCTCGCTATCAAGGATCACAGCAGTGTCATTATCACACATGCTAGGACATGATTGAATGGATAATGAGATCCCTCAAAACAAGAGTTACCAAGGAAATGATCGTCCTCTTTAAGACACTTATTCTCTCTAGGTTGGAATAACAGTAGCAAACCCTTTTAAGGAGGGCGAAATTGCGAACCTAGAGAATATACAAAGAACCTCCACTGCACTAATAAGTTTAGTCAAGTACTTTAATTTCTGGGAAAGTTTAAAGTCTCTTGACCGCTATTTCTTGGGATAAAGGCAAGAGATGCATTATAATTTACACCTGAAAATTCCTAGACAATTGATCCTAAATCTGCACACACAAATCAGTCTCTACAAAAACAAGAGGCTGTGCAGACGGTGCAAAATACCCCAGTGAAAAGCAAGAGTGCCACGAGTACTGTGAGAAATATCCCAATATGGAGGCCTGGTCACAGACCGGGCCGCGGGGGCGTTGACCCCCGAAACTCTCTCCAGGTAAACTCTCTCCAGGTAATATGTGTAAAGGGCCCATGACCATTCAACAGCCTCCCGCCATTTATAAGGAGGATTACCAATATACCATTGGCTATCTTCATGAGGGAACTAAATAACTTCCTTATATCAGTTCCAGGTTAGCCGGGGCTGGGGTATATACGTTGGATTGTGTGCTGCCAGCAATAGCAGCCCGGCTGATGAGGCCCTGATCCACTGGAAGGCCTGGTCTAGGACCGGGCAGCGAGGGCGTTGACCCCCCGGAGTACTCTCCAGGTCTCCGGGTAGTAACCCATCTTCATTTTCTTCTTTTGAGTCATACAGCAGGAAAATGTTTTCCTTTATTTTTGAAGTGGTGTGGGGGGAATTTATCTCTGGTTCGCCAGAGGTGTGACAGCTGATGAACACTCGCGACACCAGGCATTTTTGTTCCCTAGTGAACAAATCATTATAGCCGCCACCACTGCTTTTTCTTCTTTCTTGCTTACTATTATTATAATCATGAGGGATCGCTAAACCCTTAGGGATTATGCAGAGCCTGGGGGGGGTGAGGAATGGATGTAATTCAGATTCAATTCAGGGAACTGGAGCACAGGTCCAATTCCCTAGATCAAGAGCCCCTCACCAGCGTCAAGGAACCTCCCTCGAGGGACTCTTACCTACTTCTTTATTTACTCAGGAATATGGAACGAGTTACTCGATCTCTGTTTTTCACACTGAGGATCCCCTATGCGCTTCCTTCATGGTTATGTCTGCTAGAACTGGCCGGGCTGTGTTGTTGACTATTTGCCCAGTCATGTAATTCCATTTCCCGCCCACCAACCTTTTTTTTTTTTTGAGGTCCCGTCGACATTTTCCTACTTGAAATCGGAATTATCTATGATTGCATCTGAAGGAATTCCACCAAGTTACAAGTATTTATCTTTTTTTATATGTACAAACGTCAACAAATATATTTTTTATCATAATTTACCTTGCCATTTTCTGACATGTAAATAAATCTGGATACTAGTGTTCTGTAAGAGGACTCGCCAGAGGACGACTGTTGGCAGAGTACCGTTGAAAATAATATAAAATGCCATAAGTTGTTGAGTAAGACACATGGGCAACGGTTGGCTATCTTTACTCAACTGTAGAATTGTTTTGCCTGCTCAGTAGACTTCTTCAGTCAAATACAGAGGAGACAGCACAGGCACTAGAAATGAAAAGACAATGATAATCAGTCCATCACTCTAGATGACGTAGTTTTGAGGTGGTCAGTCCCTCAACCTGGAGGAGAGTCCACTTCCATACTCTGGAACGATGTCGTTGTATCGTGATGGACTGATTACGTCGTCTTTTCATCTCTACTGCCTATGCTGTCTCCTCTGTATTTGACTGAAGAAGCCTATTGAGTAGGTGATATGTCTCAACAATACAGATACCTAACTGTTGCACATAATTCTTACTCAGAGTACCTTAAATAGGTAAAAATACCGTTAGGTATGGCCACGCAGAGGAGCAGTGACTGCAGCCTCTCACGACCTACTGCACTGGCTGAGATCGTTTCCAATTTATTCGTACCGTCAAATTACAGTCAGTGAGAGTTGAGAAAGATGAGGTCATTATATATTACCAGTACCTGCATGAGCACGGCAGAGCGGGTGAGCTCATATGTATGTATATACGTGAAGTTCTCACACCCAACTTCGTGATTCTCTTCCCGGATGTATGACAACTACAGCAGGAGGGGAGGAGGGTGCTCTCGTAGCCTCCTGCATCTCACCACTATTATATTTCTTCCATCTCTGCACATCCGCCTTAAAAAACGTTACACGTGGGACAAAAAAATGTTGGGACGTGATGATTACATCTGTGACGGATTATTCTGGGAGATGATAAGTTAGTCTCTCCAAGACCGTCGCATCTTCAGCAGTGATGGGACTCTTAGATCGCACACACACACGACCAGTGAAGAGGCGGGGCCAGGAGCTAGGACTCGACCCCTGCAACCTCAACTAGGTGAGAACTAGGTGAGTACACACACACACAAAGGGACACTATTCACTACCAGCAAGTAAAAAGCTATACATCCTGGTAAAGGTGAAACACCATCGTAAAGAGATAACTATTTAAAGAGTCATGATTCCAAATTTCCAGCCAGGAGAAACATTTTGAAGTAGGCACAGAACTAAGCCTAATGCTCGGGACGCCTACAGACAAAAATCATGATGAATTAGACACGTGTGCAACATCTGGGTATCTTTACTTGTAGACGTTTCGCCATCCAGTGGCTTTATCAATACATCAATGCAGTGACAATACCGTCGTCTGCTACACGTCCTCTGACGCCAGTATATAAGCATCAATCTTCCTGCCGGTGCTTCAGATTCTTCTCATCACCTGCTCTTGGGCTGAGGGACTGATTACCTCATCTTCCGCTGCCTTCTGTATATATTATATACATGTGTGGCACTGATAAGGCAACTGGGTGGCGAAACGTCTACAAATAAAGATACCCAGATGTTTCACATGTGTCTAATTCTTCATCTTGTCCGTACTGAACACCAGTGATAAACAAAATAACGAAAATGCCATTTACGCAACTAGCAAATATAAGAAAGGATTTTATGACTCGACAATCATTCAGGAACATACTGACATGTCAGACTTTCTACCGAGTATGCAGCACCTGCAGGGAGCCCGTCCCTGGACAAACATATACAACAAACTAGAGAAAGTCTAAAGATTTGCAAAAATATTGGGCCCTAAGATGAGAGATTTTGCGTACGAGAACACACACACACACACACACACACACACACACACACACACACACACACACACACACACACACACACAAATATATATATATATATATATATATATATATATATATATATATATGTCGTACCGAATTGGTAAAACTTGCGATTTTGGCTTAAACAGCAACGCTCTATTTGCCGAATAAGGCAAGCGAAAATTTGTGTATGCAATAATTTCGCAAAAATCATTGTGAACCTTCAGAACCCTTGGGAGTGGGGAATCTGTAGGTTCGCTTTTTACAGATCCCCCACTCTCAGGGGCGTTCCACAGGGTTCAGTTTTAGGCCCGTTGTTGTTTAAAATATATATCGATGACTTTGACGAGGGAATTACTAGTGATATGAGCAAATTCGCCGATGACACGAAGATATGTAGGAAAATATATTCAGACGTAGATGTCACGGAACTTCAGGAGGATTTAGACAGACTCAGTTCGTGGTTAGGAAAGTGAGAGATACAGTTTAACGTAGATAAATGCAAGGTTCTGAAGTTCGGGGAAGTTCATAACACTAACACTTATCAGCTAAATAATGAAAAACTTAGCCGTACAGAATGCGAAGAGGACTTGGGGGTTATGGTAAGCAACAACCTTAATACCAAGACAGCAGTGGCTAAGCGTACGTAATAAGGCAAATAGATTATTGGGATTTATATCAAGAAGTGTAAGCAACAGAAGTCCAGAGGTCATACTGCAGCTTTATACATCATTAGTAAGGCCTCACCTAGATTATGCAGCTCAGTTCTGGTCTACATATTACAGAATGGACATAAATTCGTTAGAAAACATTCAGCGTAGGATGACTAAATTAATACATAGCATTAGAAACCTTCCTTATGAAGAAAGATTGAAGACTCTTAAGTTAAATTCACTTGTTAGACGAAGAATGAGGGGAGACCTGATCGAAGTGTATAAGTGGAAGATAGGTATTAATAAAGGGGATATAAATAAGGTCTTGAAGATATCTCTCCAAGAGAGAACCCGCAGTAATGGATTCAAATTAGATAAGTTTAGATTTAGAAAAGACATAGGAAAGTATTGGTTTGGAAATAAGATAGTTGATGAGTGAAACAGTCTGCCTAGTTGGGTGATTGATTTTATTCTACTTGGGAAAAATTGCTTTGGTTGTCGAGCATTTGGTTGTAGAATCGACATCTGGAACGAATTAAATTCAACAACCAGGTTCCACTGTAGGAAATAAAATTGTGAAAGTGTCGATCATGTGTCTTAAAAGCATTGTATACCATTGTATACCATTGTAAGGATAGTATACCCTTAATACCATTGTATGAGAAAGCAAGTAAATCAATTTATTAAGGCTTCTACTTGTGTAATTCAAAGATCTCATCACTTTCACCCCTCAGTATTTTTCTAGCCTTCTAATGCTTCGCCTTCAAATTTCCTTTATCCTCAAAGTTCTGAGCCCGTCACTCTCAAAGTTTCTGATCCTCAGAGTTCTTTTATAATCAAAGTTCCTCACCTCAAGAGTTCCTCGAACTCAACGTTTCTTACTCCTCGAAGTTGGTCACCCTCTAAATTCCTCATCTTCACTTATCCTCACTCTCAAAATTCCTCATCTTTAAAGTTCATCATATCAGTTCCTCACTCTCAAAATTCTTCATTCTCTAAATTCATTCTGCTTATGGTTCCTTACCCTAAAATCATCTAAACTTTGAATTTCTTTACTCTTAAAGTTCTCTCTGTCAAAATTCCTCACCTTTTGAATTACTTATCCTCAAAACTTCTAATTCTCAAAAATGTTCATTACCAAATCCGCTCATCCTCAAAGCTCCTAATCAAATTTTCTCTTACTAAAACTTTTTAACCCTCAAAGTTCGGCATCGCCTAAGATCCTAATCCTCATAGATCCTCATGTTAGATATTTTTTCATTCTCATCGTTCCTCATCCCCAGAGATCCTCACTTCTCCTCCCGCCCCAATTATTGGGTAGAAGTCCTTGAGTTCGTCTATTATCTGCTATTATTTGATAATAGGTTAACATTAAGAGTGTTATGTCCAGCGTTATAAAAACAGGGAGACAAAAAACAAGGCATTACATTGATAAAGCTGAGATGGTGTTTATGCTGTGTCGTGAAGCTGTGGAATGAGGAGGGGAGGGGGTTTTGGTTATGTTAAGGTATGGGTGGAGGGGGTTGGGTTGGGCCTTATGATAGGGCAAGAGGTTGGGGAGGTAAGGGTCGGGGCTGTGGTTAAAATGTTGGAGGAGGGCTGTTGGGTAAGGTCCACAGAGTATATATAGGCGTCACATATTTTAACAGCAAGTAGTGTACGTCTCGCCAGCAAGATGGTGACTGTAAGTACTCCAAGTCTGATTTTAAAATACCAGGAATATTATAAGATGTGAAATGAGATATTTGGTAGTTTATGTGAACAATTTTGCGAAGACTGTTAAAAATGGATAATCATTTATAAGCGAAATAAACCTAATCGCGTTTACAGTACTTCAAGAATCTTAAAAATAATCACGCTAATGTTAATATTTTTTTTAGCTGCAGATGTCAGTGTATTATAAAACTAGTTATAAAGGTATGCAGACAAATATTTGCTAAGCAGACAAAAATTACCTCTAAAATTTTTTTAACAATACAGCTGCAGACTGTGGTGCTGTGGATTGTGGTAGTCACTACCGGAGCTGACACTCTCGGGAGATCTTCAGCAGGATTCCACCAGCAGCCTGAGATCAAGATCCTGAGGGATGAGCACCAAGGACCTACTGTAGACGGCTCCTATTATTTCTATTACGAGACAGAAGACGGGATCAGCAGGCAGGAAGAGGGCGCCCCGCAAGGCGAGACTGGCGCCGTGGCTAAGCAAGGAAGTTGGTCGTGAGTATTACAGTGTTTTAATTTTGGATATAGACAAAAATCCAGTTCCAGAACTGAATTTTCTTTATTTGGGGTTTGAATTCTGCGTTTACAGTTGTGACACAATTCATGTGTCCCGTAGCTCGGTTGGTAGCGCACTCCGCTCACACACTGAGGTCCGTGGTTCGATCCTCGGTACGAGTGGAAACATTGGGGCGTGTTTCCTTAAGACACCTGCTACCCTGTTCACCTAACAGTAAGTAGGTACCTGGTGTGGGTCGCATCCTGGGGATAAAATTAACCTAAGTTGCCTGAAATGCTCAGCATAACAAGCGGCTTTCTATATAGTATGTCACTAATATTAGCTATGGTAAATAAATATTATGATTATTATTATGATTATTATAATTTTCTTTAAGAGTAGACCCTTGCCCAACGACCCATACGGGTTAAAAGCTTATCATTAACTTCTAGTAGAGTTTGAGACAAGGAGTTGTTCATACAAGTCTAACTCATCTCTTCTGTTGTTGTGCTACAGTTTCACCTTCCCTGATGGCACCCCGGCTGCCTACAGCTTCATCGCTGACGAGAATGGTTACCGTGTAGTGTCCGACCTCCTTTCTGCCTCCACCAAAACCGCAGCCACAACATTCTCAAGCCAGGCTACCACACACTCACGTCCAGGAGACAAGGGCTCCACTTTTAAAACACCTGGATCTCAGTTAAGCGGTTTCAGATCTCCAGGATCCCAGTTTGGTGGTTCCATAAGTTCTGCATCGCAGTTTGGTGGTTCCACAACTTCTGTATCGCAGTTTGGTGGCTCTATAAGTTCTGCATCGCAGTTTGGTGGTTCAAAAATTTCTGTATCCCAGTTTGGTGGTTCTATAAGTTCTGCATCGCAGTTTGGTGGTTCCTTAAGTTCTGCATCCCAGTCTGGTGGTTCTGAAACTCCAGGATCTCAGTTCGGAGTCTCCTCTGCTACAGGACCTCAGTTCGGAGCCTTCCCAGCTACAGGATCTCAGTTCGGAGTATCCCTTGCTACAGGATCTCAGATTAGAGCCTCCCTTGCTACAGGATCTCAGCTTGCACGTTCCTCTGCTACAAGATCTCAGTTCGGAGGTTCCCCTACTACAGGATCTCAGTTCGAAGACTCCCCTGCTACAGGATCTCAACTTGGAGGTTCCCTTGCTACAGGATCTCAGCTTGGAGGCTCATCTGCTACAAGATCTCAGCTTGGAGGTTCCCCTGCTACAAGATCTCAGCTTGGAGGTTCCTCTGCTACTAGATCTCAGTTTGGAGGTTCCTCTGCTACAAGATCTCAGCTTGGAGGTTCCTTTGCTACTAGATCTCAGTTTGGAGGTTCCTCTGCTACAAGATCTCAGCTTGGAAGTTCCCCTGCTACAAGATCTCAGCTTGGAGGTTCCCCTGCTATAAGATCTCAGCTTGGAGGTTCCCCTGCTACAAGATCTCAGCTTGGAGGTTCCTCTGCTACAAGATCTCAGCTTGGAGGTTCCTCTGCTACAAGATCTCAGCTTGGAGGTTCCTCTGCTACAGAACCTCAGCTTGAAGGCTCCCCTACTTTAAGATCTCAGCTTGGAGGTTCCCCTGCTACAAGATCTCAGCTTGGAGATTCCTCTGCTACAAGATCTCAGCTTGGAGGTTCCCCTGCTACAAGATCTCAGCTTGGAGGTTCCCCTGCTATAAGATCTCAGCTTGGAGGTTCCCCTGCTACAAGATCTCAGCTTGGAGGTTCCTCTGCTACAAGATCTCAGCTTGGAGGTTCCTCTGCTACAAGATCTCAGCTTGGAGGTTCCTCTGCTACAGAACCTCAGCTTGAAGGCTCCCCTACTTTAAGATCTCAGCTTGGAGGTTCCCCTGCTACAAGATCTCAGCTTGGAGATTCCTCTGCTACAAGATCTCAGCTTGGAGATTCCCCTGCTACAAGATCTCAGCTTGGAGGTTTCTCTGCTACAAGATCTCAGCTTGGAGGTTCCTCTGCTACAAGATCTCAGCATGGAGGTTCCCCTGCTACAAGATCTCAGCTTGGAGGCTCATCTGCTACAGGACCTCAGCTTGAAGGCTCCACTGCTATAAGATCTCAGCTTGGAGGTTCCCCTGCTACAAGATCTCAGCTTGGAGGTTCCCCTGCTACAAGATCTCAGCTTGGAGGTTCCCCTGCTACAAGATCTCAGCTTGGAGGTTCCCCTGCTACAAGATCTCAGCTTGGAGGTTCCCCTGCTACAAGATCTCAGCTTGGAGGTTCCCCTGCTACAAGATCTCAGCTTGGAGGTTCCCCTGCTACAAGACCTCAGCTTGGAGGTTCCCCTGCTACAAGATCTCAGCTTGGAGGTTCCCCTGCTACAAGATCTCAGCTTGGAGGTTCCCCTGCTACAAGATCTCAGCTTGGAGGTTCCCCTGCTACAAGATCTCAGCTTGGAGTTTCCCCTGCTACAAGATCTCAGCTTGGAGGTTCCCCTGCTACAAGATCTCAGCTTGGAGGTTCCCCTGCTACAAGATCTCAGTTTAGAGGTTCCTCTGCTACAGGACCTCAGCTTGGAGGTTTACCTGCTACAAGATCTCAGTTTGGAGGTTCCCCTGCTACAAGATCTCAGCTTGGAGGTTCCCCTGCTACAAGATCTCAGCTTGGAGGTTCCCCTGCTACAAGATCTCAGCTTGGAGGTTCCCCTGCTACAAGGTCTCAGCTTGGAGGTTCCCCTGCTATAAGATCTCAGCTTGGAGGTTCCCCTGCTACAAGATCTCAGCTTGGAGGTTCCCCTGCTACAAGATCTCAGCTTGGAGGTTCCCCTGCTACAAGACCTCAGCTTGGAGGTTCCCCTGCTACAAGACCTCAGCTTGGAGGTTCCCCTGCTACAAGATCTGAGCTTGGAGGTTCCCCTGCTACAAGATCTCAGTTTAGAGGTTCCCCTGCTACAGGATCTCAACTTGGAGGTTCCCCTGCTGTAGGATCTCAACTTGAAGGTTACCCTGCTTCAAGATCTCAGTTTGGAGGTTCACCTGCTACGAGATCTCAGCTTGGGGGTTCCCCTGCTACAAGATCTCAGCTTGGAGGTTCCCCTGCTACAAGATCTCAGTTTGGAGGTTCCCCTGCTACACGATCTCAGCTTGGAGTTTCCCCTGCTACAGGATCTCAACTTGGAGGTTCCCCTGCTTCAAGATCTCAACTTGGAGGTTCCCCTCCTGCAGGAACTAAGTCCAGTCCAGGCTCAGGAGCCCAATTTGGTCGTTTAACTCAAGGATCGCAATCTAGTGGTTCACTCCCTGGGTCGCTCAGTGTTCAACCATCTGGATCGAAGCTGCAGTCTGGGAGTGTACCAGCTTCTGGAACACAATTTGTGGGTTCAACAGCTCCAGGATCCCAGTTTGGAGGTTCATCGGCTTCTGAATCCCAGTTCGAAGATTCAACAGCTCCAGGATCCCAGTTCCGAGGTTCAACAGCTCTAGGATCGCGGTTCGGAGGTTCAACAGCTCCAGTATCCCAGTTCAGAGGTTCAACGGCACCAGTATTCCAGTTCGCAGGTTCATCAGCTCGTGGATCACAGTTCGTAGGGTCATCAGATCCAGGATCACAGTTCGTAGGGTCATCAGATCCAGGATCCCAGTTCGGAGGTTCATCAGCTTCTGGATCCCAGTCAGGAGGTTCATCGGCTCCAGGATTCCAGTTCGAAGGTTTAAGAGCTCCAGGATCCAAATTTGGAGGTTCATCAGCTTCTGGATCCCAGTCAGGAGGTTCACCAGCTTCTGGATCCCAGTTCGGAAGTTCATCAGTTTCTGGATCCCAGTCAGGAGGTTCGTCAGTTTCTGGATCCCAGTCAGGAGGTTCGTCAGTTTCTGGATCCCAGTCAGGAGGTTCGTCAGTTTCTGGATCCCAGTCAGGAGGCTCATCAGCTCATGGATCCCAGTCAGAAGGTTCACCAGCTTCTGGGTTCCAGTTCAGTGGTTCATCAGCTCCAGGATTCCAGTTCGGAGGTTCAGTAGCTCCGGGAACATCCGCTGGAGGATTCCCAGCAGCAGAAGCAGTTTTTTCCACACCGTCAGTACCCGGGTATCTCTACTCTGCCCCTTCTGTTTAACACAAACACCATCACAATACCCGGGTATCTATACCCAGCCCCTGATGCTTAACTCTAACACCCCCCCCATCATATCCACTTAAATCTTAACGAATTTTATATTTCATAAGCAGAAATGGTGATTAAACCTCTTGGTGTTGTTGGGTTTATAAGGTAACTGACAGCTTACACCGTATTGATTCCTGGTGGTGAAACAGTGTCTTCTGGTACCGTGACTTGGTAGTCTGTTGATTAATTATACCGAAGCAGGTTGTTTACTTGTGGATGCAGCTGTGTACTGCCGACAGTAATGAAGATCACTTAGAGCTTTGTTGTTGTTGTTAGTGATTTTATAGGGCCACAACATCTTATGCCGTATTGAGCTCTGATTCCGTTGGATTCATCAAAATTATATTGCCTTAATCTAAGCGAGAATTGGAAGGGAAACAGCGTGTTCCCAGTTAAGTTTAGCGAGTCACTGTTGAGAGATTTATGTAGATAAAAGACTTGATAAAGCTCTATATAGAGTGAAATGTCACGTTAAATGATTGCTCTGTGCCTGCGTCTGTCCATGTACACCGTTTTTGTCAAAGCTACTTGTTACCCGGGCTACATGATGTTGCAGTGCTACGTTATGTTGCAGTGCTACAAGTTGCGGTGCTACATATTACTGTGCTACATGTTGTAGAGTTACGTGATGTTGCATTGTTACATCTTGCAAGGCTACGTGATGTTACAGTGCCACGTGATATTGCAGTGTCACATTTTGTAGTGCCACGTGATGGCGCAATATTACATGGTGCTACTTGATATTTCTTTGTTTTAACGAGGCTACGATTATTAACATTTAGCCAAAAATATAAACAAATCTCTGCAATTTGGTATAATTTCTACAGAGGCAGAAAAAAATATGAATATCAAACTTAGTTTATTTCTCGACTTGAAAGATGAAAAACGATTCTTTATCTTACAAGGTAAAGATTGCAGACTGAAAAAAAAAGATTGGAGTAAAGATGGCGACTCTCACTAATTACTGATAAGAGGGTCACCCAAGCACTTGCTTCTCCATCACAACACTCATACTTAACCATTACACAGGTCGCTCGTATACTTCACTAAACTGTTGGTGTACACTCCCGGTATTTTATCTAGAAAAAGAACTAAAAGACACAATACTGTGACTAGAACAAATAACCCGCATATAGAAGCTTACGACGACGTTTCGGTCCGTCTTGGACCATTTACAAAGTCTCTTCTATTTATAGGTTATTTGTGTGTAGTTTTTTATCGTTGTACAAGGAGGATACAAGCGGATGAGGACCAGGGGAGGTTATAAAGGGACTGCACAGGCTGCAAGCCTTGACAAACAAGTGGCTGCTGGAGTTTAACAGCCAACTCCTACTTTTAAAAAATCATATGAAAAGTATAATAAAATCTAAGATATTCGGTACTTTGACTCTAATGGATTTTTATTTAAAAAAATTAATTTTAATAGTAAACCGGAAACAGTCCAAAAATCGAAAATTATCAGTAGTTTTGATTAAAAGTGCACATTTATTCGACGTACGTAAAACGAACCACACATCCAGCAGTTATCTTTGCCAGCTGTAAGGAAACCAGACCCATCTGCTTGTGGAATACAGTTTTAGATAGTCTAAGAGGACATATGAACAATACTCGAGATATTTTATTAGAAGACGTTTCCATCCAGTGAACTTTTTCACTTCTGTGATAAAAATGGTACGAGAAACACGGTAAATGTAGATAAAGCACATGTGAGGGAAGAGGTGACTGGTGGGTGTACTGTGGCATTCTGCTATGCCAGGGAGGAGTTGGGGGCTGCTTCGATTACCTTGTCAGTGGTAATCATTCCATCCTACCAGACACTCAAGCTATCACTCAAGCTATCACTCAAGCTATCACCTCGCTGTGAGCTCTGGTTCTCTGTCATTTTTTATGTTCACTGTTTAACATTAAATTGCCTTGTTCAGCCATCCCTGTATATTGTAAACACTATACAAAGCGATTTGTTGAAAAAAGAATATATGAAACAAGCAAGGTATTTCACAGAGTAACTTGATACCTTGTTGAGTAATACTTGTGGTACTGTTTTTGGCTGTTGTTAATAACACAACCTGGTACGGCAGACCTGGAAAACAGGTACTACGTACAGACCTGCAACACAGGTACTGCAGACCTGTAACACAGGTACTGCAGACTTGTAACACAGGTACTACAGACTTGTAACACAGGTACTATAAACCTGTAACACAGGTACTGCAAACCTGTAACACAGGTACTACAGACCTGCAACAGAGGCATCGCAGACCTGTAACACAGGTACTGCAGACCTGTAACACAGATACTGCAGACCTGCAACTCAGGAACTGCAGTACCTGTAACACAGGTACTGCAGTACCTATAACACAGGTACTGCGGACCTGTAACACAGATACCGCAGACCTGTAACACAGGTACTGCAGACCTGTAACACAGGTACTGCAGACCTGCAGCACAGGTAGTGCAGACCTGAAACACAGGTACTACAGACCTGCAACAGAGGCATCGCAGACCTGTAACACAGGTACTGCAGACCTGTAACACAGACACTGTAGACCTGTAACTCAGGAACTGCAGTACCTGTAACACAGGTACTGCATTACCTATAACACAGGTACTGCATTACCTATAACACAGGTACTGCGGACCTGTAACACAGGTACCGCAGACCTATAACACAGGTACTGCAGACCTGTAACACAGGTACTGGAATCCTGCAACACAGGAACTGCGGTGCCTGTAACAGGTACTGCAGACCTGCAACACAGGTACTGCAGTCCTGCAACACAGGTACTGCAGTACCTGTAACACAGGTATCGCAGACCTGCAACACAGGTACTGCAGTCCTGCAACACAGGTACTGCAGTACCTGCAACACAGGTACTGCAGTACCTGCAACACAGGTACTGCAGTCCTGCAACACAGGTACTGCAGTACCTGCAACACAGGTACTGCAGTACCTGCAACACAGGTACTGCAGTACCTGAAACACAGGTACTGCAGTCCTGCAACACAGGTACTGCAGTACCTGTAACACAAGTGTTGGTGTTTGTGGAAAATGGTCACTCAAAAGTTATTTAACAAGATTCTTTCAAATATACCACTACAATGGTCACTCATCACTACAATGGTCACTCATCACTACAATGGTCACTCATCACTACAATGGTCACTCATCACTACAATGGTCACTCACCACAATGGTCACTCATCACTACAATGGTCACTCACCACAATGGTCACTCATCACTACAATGGTCACTCATCACTACAATGGTCACTCATCACTACAATGGTCACTCACTACAATGGTCACTCACTACAATGGTCACTCATCACTACAATGGTCACTCATCACTACAATGGTCACTCATCACTACAATGGTCACTCACTACAATGGTCACTCACTACAATGGTCACTCATCACTACAATGGTCACTCATCACTACAATGGTCACTCATCACTACAATGGTCACTCACTACAATGGTCACTCACTACAATGGTCACTCATCACTACAATGGTCACTCATCACTACAATGGTCACTCATCACTACAATGGTCACTCATCACTACAATGGTCACTCACTACAATGGTCACTCACTACAATGGTCACTCATCACTACAATGGTCACTCATCACTACAATGGTCACTCACTACAATGGTCACTCACTACAATGGTCACTCATCACTACAATGGTCACTCATCACTACAATGGTCACTCATCACTACAATGGTCACTCATCACTACAATGGTCACTCATCACTACAATGGTCACTCATCACTACAATGGTCACTCATCACTACAATGGTCACTCATCACTACAATGGTCACTTATCACTAAAATGGTCACTCATCACTACAATGGTCACTCATCACTACAATGGTCACTCATCACTACAAAATGGTCACTCATCACTACAATGGTCACTCATCACTACAATGGTCACTCATTCGCCAGTTCGCTGGATATTCAGTCATCACTGAAACTATTTCTCAGTCATCACAACTACGATCGCCACTTCAACATTCAATCAGTCCCACTACAACAATCTTGACTATTACTGTTACCAATACGTCAATCATTCAAACACTAACCACTACAGCAGTTACTCAAGCACTAATCACTACAACAGTTTCTTAGTCACTACTAAAACGGATGCTTAAACAGAGTCCCTCTAGGTCAGATGTGGTATTGCTATAACGAGTCCGGTCAAGGGAGGCATAAAACCCGTTGATTGGACTCACTAATCTCTCCTCGATCTCAGTACAAGAACCCGAGGAGCTGCAGTTTGGAACTATAATTCAACACCATCGAAAGATCCAGGGGCTGGAGTTCATCATCTTATGTATAAAATGGTAATATAGGTAACCTGTGAATGGGGTAACCTGCAAATAGGTGACTTCTCAGGTGATGGCTGTCTTCTTTACTGAATCAACTTTGCTAAAATTCTCAGAGATGGTGGAAGACCCTGAGACACATCGTCAACGGCTCAGAAAGACGAGAAGAATTTTTTTTTACATAACACCAGACTAGAGCCGTGCAATAACATGTAAACAGTACTCCGGGATGGCGAGACAAACAGTAACTTAGCCAAACAGTAACATTAGAGTCGCAAACATAGCCTTCATTGTATGAATGATTTGGAAAACAAGTCTATTTTCTAAACATTTTTACAAATTCTAAGTATTTCCTTTATCATGGCCTTCATTGCTACCAGGGATTTAGTAAAAAAGTGACTAAATCAACAACACATCCATAAGAGTCTACATCATACCTTGTGGAGGCTGTGATAAATTTTATATAGGAAAAACTTCCAGGAACTTAAACCCTAGAATAAAGAAACACAGACACAGTATGCTTGCCCAAAATGACAACACAAAGTATTCACGGTACGTGGTGACAACTGTAACCACATGATGACCTTCCTCGTAAGAAAAAATATTTGTCAAAGAAGCAGATTGACGTTGCCGAATGTGTTTGAAATGCGCTTTAATCCTCCCTTCCAAAACTATTTCACAAAACTCTGTCATCGTCTCTAAGGTTTAAACAAAGTTATCTTTCTCCAGAACCGACACCGTCATCACCCCAGACCTCGTCCAATCACAGGTGACCTCACCTGCTGCTGTCTGACAGAGTTTATATAAATGGTTTTTAGAAAACCGACAAGTTGGTAAATGTCGATTTTCTAAAACCATTTGTACAAACTGTCAGATACAACAACAAACTGGGATCTTGTTGCAGGGAATTTTCACAGCTTACCTAAGATAAGATAAGATTTCGTTCGGATTTTTAACCCCGGAGGGTTAGCCACCCAGGATAACCCAAGAAAGTCAGTGCGTCATCGAGGACTGTCTAACTTATTTCCATTGGGGTCCTTAATCTTGTCCCCCAGGATGCGACCCACACCAGTCGACTAACACCCAGGTACCTATTTGCTGCTAGGTGAACAGGACAACAGGTGTAAGGAAACGTGTCGAATGTTTCCACCCGCCGGGAATCGAACCCGGGCCCTCCGTGTGTGAAGCGGGAGCTTTAGCCACCAGGCCACCGGGCCACCTACACCTATAGGCATGACATATTTCCATTAGTGAATATGAAAATGGTTTACAGTATTGATAACTTGATAAGAAACATGTGCAACAGTTATTGATCTTCATTCTGAAACGTTTCGCCTACACAGTAGGCGACTTTAGTCGAGTAAAGAAGAGTTAACAGAAGCAGTAGAGACGCGAAGACGATGTAATCAGTCCATCACCCTTGAAGACGTAGTTTTGAGGTGGTCAGTCCCTCAGCCTGGAGAAAAGGGGGGACTGATTACATCGTCTTCACATTTCTACTGCTTCTGCTAACTCTTCTGTACTCGACTGTAGAAGCCTATTGTAATAAGCGAAACGTTTCGGAATAAAGATACCTAACTGCTGCACATGTGTCTTACTAACTTCCACTAGTAGATATTTCCACTGGCTAACTCCACCTACAACTGCTCCACCTCATCTGTCGGAAATATATAAACCCTTTTCTCACTCACATGCTGGACTTTTATCAAGATGGTGGACTAAACTCATCGACTGGAGGCTGAGGGACTGATTAACCCAAACTACTCCTCATCTTCCACCATTCTTCTCTGTACTGGACTGAAGAAGTCACTGGCAGACAAAACGTTTACAGAATAAAGATTCCCAAATATTGCACAAGTGTCTCATTTATCAATTTGTTGATTTTCTAAACCCATTTATTGAAACTGTCCGTCTTGACTAGACACTGTGATTGATTTGAAGATGCTAACACCATCTGATCCACCTCTCCTGACAGTCACATCTGACTGACAATAGAGGTGGATCAGATCAAACCATACCCCCGGCCGGGATTGAACCCGCGGTCATAGAGTCTCAAAACTCCAGCCCGTCGCGTTAGCCACTAGGATTGAACCCGCGGTCATAGAGTCTCAAAACTCCAGCCCGTCGCGTTAGCGGGTTCAATCCCGGCCGGGGGTATGGTTTGTTTGCAATCGTGTCATTACGATTTCTTGAGTCGTGGATCAGATGTGTGTGCCTTCATACACAAATAACCCGCACATGGAAGAGAGAAAATTGCGACGACGTTTCGGTCCGACTTGGACCATTTACAAAGTTATTTATGTCTTCATGAAATGAAAAATAAGACCTATTTACTCTATAAATTCCCTAGAAAAGCGTTTTAATAAATGATTTTTATCGTTTCAAAATATGTGATTATCTCACGTATTTTAAAAAATCCCAGGAAAAGGGTTAAAATTGTAAATTAAACCAGTTTCCTTAATTTACCTTTGTAAAGAAATATGTTCTTTAGTGGTTTATCTTTCAGCTCTAATTGAACCTTCGAATATATTCAAGGTATTTCCGTTGTTCTTATAACCAGTGAAGGTACTCAAGGTATTACTAGTATTCTGCTGGCCTTTAAAGGCATTTATGTTGTCTTAGAATATATATATACCTATTTGCTGCTTCTCTTGCTGCTGCTGCTGCTGCTGCTGCTGCTGCTGCTGCTGCTACTGCTGCTGCTGCTGCTGCTGCTCTTGCTGCTGCTGCTGCTGCTGCTGCTGCTGCTCTTGCTGCTGCTGCTGCTGCTGCTGCTGCTGCTCTTGCTGCTGCTGCTGCTGCTGCTGCTGCTCTTGCTGCTGCTGCTGCTGCTGCTCTTGCTGCTGCTGCTGCTGCTGCTCTTGCTGCTGCTACTGCTGCTGCTGCTGCTGCTCTTGCTGCTGCTGCTGCTGCTGCTGCTGCTGCTGCTCTTGCTGCTGCTGCTGCTGCTGCTGCTCTTGCTGCTGCTGCTGCTGCTGCTGCTCTTGCTGCTGCTACTGCTGCTGCTGCTGCTGCTCTTGCTGCTGCTGCTGCTGCTGCTGCTGCTGCTCTTGCTGCTGCTGCTGCTCTTGCTGCTGCTGCTGCTGCTGCTGCTCTTGCTGCTGCTGCTGCTGCTGCTGCTCTTGCTGCTGCTGCTGCTGCTGCTCTTGCTGCTGCTGCTGCTGCTCTTGCTGCTGCTGCTGCTGCTCTTGCTGCTGCTGCTGCTGCTGCTCTTGCTGCTCTTGCTCCTGCTGCTGCTGCTGCTGCTCTTGCTGCTGCTGCTGCTGCTGCTGCTCTTGCTGCTGCTGCTGCTGCTCTTGCTGCAGCTGCTGCTGCTCTTGCTGCTGCTGATGCTGCTCTTGCTGCTGCTGATGCTGCTCTTGCTGCTGCTGCTGCTCTTGCTGCTGCTGCTGCTGCTGCTGCTCTTGCTGCTGCTCTTGCTTCTGCTGCTGCTGCTGCTCTTGCTGCTGCTGCTGCTCTTGCTGCTGCTGCTGCTGCTGCTGCTGCTCTTGCTGCTGCTGCTGCTGCTGCTGCTCTTGCTGCTGCTATGTTTATGTACATGTTTCATACTGCTGCGTCAGTGTAGTTAGGTTCAGCAAAATCCACACAGTTACAAGCTCGTGGTTCTTCTCTCATTGCTTCTAAACTTTGGAAAAAATTATTTAAACATACAAAGTTTTATTATATTGACAAAAACTGTGAATATGTATGGAAGTGATTATCTTCTGCGGTGTATGAGTTATTTAAAAATATATAAATGTAAATAAAAGTTAACATAATCTGAAAAATTATGTTTTCGGGTCAGCGAACAGGTACACAGGTACAGTATAAGGTACGATACTTCAGAATTTTGTAAATCTAACTGGCAATCAAACAGCCCCGGTCTAATCTAAACCTTTTTAAAATACGATTCACAGTATTAATAATTTAAGCTTATAAGAAAAGGCATTCTCAAGTCTAGAACAAAAACACTCGTTTTAAATCTGCAAATCAGCAACAGCATCAACTAATAACTTTAAATCTGTCGTCACTCAGCAAAAAATCAGCTTTAGGAATCATTACTCATTCAACAACACTCTCTCCCCCTTATTTAAAAACTTTAAATTTGCGTAACATACAGAGTATTCACACTTTCTACTGTTCACTCAGACATTATCCCCGAGCTTAAAATTGATCTGGAGAGCTGCAACACAACACTTGGATGCAATACAAGGAAAAAGCATTTGACATTCCACACATGTCTCAATCTGTTCAAACATTCCCAACAATTTGGAACTCATTGCTTAAAAAAGGCCAAATGCAGTATAATTTTTTTTTACGTCATATCGGTATTTTATACTATTTATCTATATCTACTTATTTACTGATGTTAAAAAGCGCCCATTCAGTCTCATATAAATGATATTTATATCCATTAAATGTCTGTAAATTCTTACGTTTTGATTTCACTACCTCATTTCAGTCGTTCCATACGTAGATCACTGAACCAATGCTAATTCTATGTAATTTATTCGTGATTGATACAGTTGTCTTTCACAACCTCTCTCATTGTTCTTGTAATTATAATGAATTACACAAGCTGTGTTGATAATTAATGTCTTAAATAATACGATAAGTCTAGATTACATTAGTATGCAAGCTTAATGATTAGATTGCCCTAAATGCATTGCATAAATATTGGCTTTCTTCTGTGCCTACATTAGTATCAAAATGCATCGCAGCCTAATAATATTTCAACTCACTACTGAGTATCACTCATTACTTAAATACGACTAGCGAAGAGGCGGTGGCAGAAGCTGTGACTCGACTCCTGCAACCACAAATAGGTGAGTACAAATAAGTGAATACATTCTCCCCATCTGTTTAAACACTAATGTGCTTCATGTGACCTAGAGACACACTAGTATCCTGTCTCGCTCATGGAATCACTAACATAAATATGTTACAGTCCTTACTCTGTGATCACATCTGATCCAGGATGAGGAGGGTAGTTCCAGTTTGCATGATGAACCCTTCGCCAACTTCAAGGTTGTACCGTGACCGCAATGAAAGGAATGTGCCCATTAGGCCATGGCTCCGTCCAGCTCCTCTGGACTCACAATTAAGGAAGGAATTTTGCATGATTTTGCACACTTCCTATAGTGGTGCAGGTCCGACCTTGTCTTGGGGAGGTATCGTGATGAGTGAGCATCAAGCCATACTCATCAACGTTCACCCTCCGACAGACACGACAGCCTCTGCAGCGTTGTCGTGCTTCCAGTGTCCTTCTTGATCGTTCTGCGGGAGAAACTGTACAGAGAAGGGTAATGTCCTGCGCTACTTGGTCCAGCCTCTGTTAATACATTTTCTAGCTAGGAAATCACACAATCTGAAATTTAGTGAGAATCTTTGGACTGTATGCTGCTAGTGCAACTCACCTGAATGAACAGCGAGAAATCAGGAAGTCTGGTTCCGGAGCAGACCGCAGGAGCGGTGACCCTGAAGCCTGCTCTGAGACCAGGCCGGACCCCCAAAACAGTCAGCAAATAGTATTCGGATATATTCCCTCATATGAACTCAAGCACGTTCTCCCTTTGCATGGGAACATCAAAAATGCATTAATGCATCAGTAACATAGTAAGTATCCACAAAGCAGTAGACAGTATGTATACCGGGGTAGCACTGAAAATGGGTTGGACAAATATGTTTGTTAGTGGGTTTGAGTTTGGTAAGGACCTGCCTAGTATGGGCCAGTAGGCCTGCTGCAGTGTTCCTCTTTTATGTTTTTTTTCAGAGACTGGTGAAGAATCTACCAGTAGGAACTCAAATAAGCGTGTGTGAGGTTACCAGACAGGCTCTACTAATTCTTACACAAATTAATAGTTTCTCACATATATGAAGTTACAGGAGTCAAGGTCCCGTCTCTCTGCCGCTTGCCATATTCAGTCCTCCTCCTAGTCTCGCGGGCTTTGTCGTACTGTTCTTAAAACTATGTATATATAGACTGTGCTTCCACCATATATTCACCAAGGGTATTCCACTTCCTGGACGCGTGAGGCTGGAGAAGTACTGCCTGACATGTCTATGACCCATCTGTGCAATTTCCAAATATGCCCCCTGGCACCTGTTTAATACTGAATGGTTATGACTGTGACCATAATTTTTGAAGGGGAGGACCGGTAAGCCAGCGGAAGACCTCGGTTAGATGACCAAAATCTCATGAGTATTTTGTATGTTGTTACCATGTCCTCCCTTGTTCTTCTCTCATTTAATGTTATTAGGTTCAGTTCCTTAGCCTGTCCTCACTGGTAATACAGCTTAACTCTGGGACTAGTTTCATTGCATATCTTTGCACTTTCTCAAGTTTCTTAACCTGATTTATAAAGTGTGGGTTCCATCCTGGTGCAGCGTGTTACAAGATGGGCCTCTGCTGTATGCTATATAGACGGGTCTTGAATGACTCTCTGTTAAGATTCCTCAAGGCTACATTTAGATTTGCCAGACCAGCACTGACTGCAGAGGTTATTCAGTTGATGTGTGCGGGAGGAGAGACAGAGGAAGAGAGAGGGAGAGAGAGAGGAGAGAAAAAACCCACTTGAAGCATGACAAAACTCAAGTTTGGCCATCTGTATGTTTGAACCTCTACCTGAGGTCCTCTTCAGCAAATACCTCAGGTGGAAATCGAAATATACAGGCAACCCTTTCTTTCTAGTTTTATTCTCATGAAGGTTTTTCCGTCCCCCCCATCCCCCCTCTCTCTCTCTCTCAATAAACTCATGTTTAAAGTTTGAAGTCGATCAGAAGAGGCGTTCTCAAATAATATTACATTAACTGTAATCACTTCTGGGTTTATAAAACTGAAAAAAATGTCAGCTGCACAACCCAGTAATAACAAGATATTTTTTTTTGTTACACATCAATTTTATAGGTTAAAAGAGCAGCGCTGTACGACCCTAGTGGGTTTAGCGCTTGGGTTTTGATATTAATAACACAGGCTAAGAGCTGTTAACCAACCTCAATTCATTTCGAAGTCCAGCCCTATCTAAGGCATACTACCCCCCCCCCCCCCAGGATGCCACCCACACCAGTCGGCTAGCACCCAGATACATATTTACTGCTAAGTGAACAGGGACAGCCGGTGTAAGGAAACATGCCCAACGTTTCTACCCGTGCCGGGTAGAAACGTTGGGCATGTTGATAAATTAGACACATGTGCAACTCTTGGGTATCTTTATTGAGGAAACGTTTCGCCACACAGTGGCTTCATCAGTCCATACAAAGGAGAATCTTGAAGAACAGGAGGAGAATGAGGTAATCAGTCCCTTAACCTTGAGTCGATGTGGTCAGTCCATCAATCTTGAATAGAATGGCATGTTGGGCATGTTGCTCCACAAGCCACAGTACTCACCCCCACCCTGTTCCTCATCCTCATATCAGACATAGACAGAGATACTAGGATCTGCACGAGACTGCCATCTATTGAGGACGCGGTTAACCTCCAAGAAGATATAAACAAAATTTTCCAGTGGGCAACGGAAAACAATATGTTCAATGACGACACATTCCAACTACTCCGTTATGAAAAACTGGAGGAGATAATAAGTAGAACTGAGTACGTATACTGCAAACTCTAATCATACAATAGAACGGAAAAGCAATGTGAGGGACCTGGGAGTGGTAATGTCTGAGGATCTCAGTTTCAAGGATCACATCAGTGCCACGATCACAACTGCGAAGAAAATGATAGGATGAATAATGAGAACGTTCAAAACAAGAGATGCCAAGCCAGTGATGATCCTTTTTAAATCATTTGTTCTCTTTAGGCTGGAATATTGCTGTACATTAACATCTCCGTTCAAAATAGGTGAAATTGCAGGTCTAGAGAATGTACAGAGAACCTTTACTGCACATGTAAGTTCCATCAAACACCTTAACTACTGGGAACGCTTGGAAGCACTTGATTTGTACTCACTGGAACGCAGGCGAAAGAGATATATCATCTACAGTTGGAAAATCCTAGAAGGAATGGTCCCTAATCTGCACACAAAAATCGCTCCCTACGAAAGCAAAAGACTAGGCAGGCGGTGTACAATAACCCAAACGAAAAGTACAGGAGCCATTGGTACACTACGAGAAAACACAAATGTTCGGGGCCCAAGACTGTTCAATAGCCTCCCACCAGGCATAAGAGGAATTACCAATAGATTCCTTCCTACCTACCTACCTGGAAGGTATTCCGGGATCAACGCCCCCACGGCCCTGTCCATGACCAGGCAGTAACAGCTTGATCAACTAGACTGTTACTGCTGGCCGCACATAGTCCAACGTACGAACCAGAGCCCAGCTGATCCAGCTCCTTCTTGAAGACAAGCAGGGGTCTGTTGGTAATTCCTCTTATGGCTGGTGGGAGGCTGTTGAACAATCTTGGGCCTCGGACACTTACTGTGTTGTCTCTTAGTGTACTAATGGCGCCCCTACCTTTCTGTAAGGGTATGTTGCATCGCCTGCCAAATCTTTTGCTTTCGCAGGTAGTGATTTCTGTGTGCAGATTAGAAACCAGTCCCTCTAGGATTTTCCAGGTGTAAATTATGATGTATCTCTCTCGCCTGCGCTCCAGTGAGTACAAGTCAAATGCTTCCAATTGTTTCCAGTAGTTAAGGTGTTTGACGGAATTTATATGTGCAGAAAAGGTTCTTTGTACAATGTACATTCTCTAGATCTGCGATTTCACTTGCCTTGAATAAAGATGTACAGCAGCATTCCAGCCTGAAGAGAACAAGTGATTTAAAAAGGATCATCACTGGCTTGGCATCTCTTGTTTTGAATGTTCTCATTATCCATCTTATCATTTTCATCGCAGATGTGATAGTGGCATTGTTGTGAGTCTTGGCTGCCTTCAAGAGGGAGCTGGACAGATACTTAAAGTTGCTGCCGGATTAGCCGGGTTGTGGTTCGTATGTTGGACTACGTGACACCAGCATTAACAACCTGGTTGATCAGGACCTGATTTACCGGGAGGCCTGGTCGTGGACAGGGCCGCGGGGGCGTTGATCCCCGGAATACCCTCCACATAGACACTCAGTGAGTGAGCTGAGTGCGCTACCAACCGAGCTACGGGTTTTATGCAAGATACCGTAACCTACAGTTGAAAATCTGAAGTTAATCAGGCCAGGCGTTCTGATGTTATAAACGAAAACATCAATGGAAGAAAAAAATCCTACCACACGCTATAAATTCCCTCAGTCGTGGGATACATAATAAATTTCACTCATGGAATAACCGATTCCTTTGAGAACTCAAGACTTGGTCTGTCTTGCAAGAGGCTTGAGGCTTTGTATAGGACTGATGAAGTCACTGTGTGACGAAACGTTTTCTCAGTAAAGATACCCAAGTGTTGCACATATGTCCAGTTTATCAACTTGTCGATTCTCTGAACCATTTATCTATATTCCTGTCAGACACAGCAACATTTTGGGATCTTGATACAGTGAATTCTACGCTTGCCTAACCTATAGGTATGACCTACTTCCACCTGAGGATTTATCCAAGGTGACACCGCCTACAGCTGCTTCACCTCACCTGTCTGCGGTATATAAGCCCCTTCTCTCATATGCTGTATTCTTATTAAGACTGATAGACTGACTTCTGACCTTCGCCATTCTTCTTTGTAGTGGACTGTTGAAGCCATTGCTTGGCGAAATGTTTTCACAGTAAAGATACTTAAATGCTGCACACGTGTTTAATTTATCAACTTGTTGGTTCTCTTAACCTTTTTGTATAAACAAAGGATATATTAATAAGGTCGTGAGGATATACCTCCAAGAAAGAACTCTAAATAATGGATTCAAGTTAGGTAAGTTTAGATTTAGAAAGGATATAGAAATGTATTAGTTTGGAAATAGAGTAGTCGCTGAGTGGAACAGTCTGCCTAGTAGGGTTATTGAAGCTAAAACATTGGGTAGTTTCAAATTTAGGTTAAATACATGAATGAGAAATGATGATTTAAGTGGGACTTGCACATGAGTTAATAGTGTCATCAAAGTTTATTCCATGGGCAGCAATGAAAATGGGTTGGGCAAATATTTTTCTTAGTGGGTTTGGGTTTCAGAAAAACTTGCCTAGTATGGGCCAGTAGGTCTGATGCAGTGTTCATCCTTACTTAGGTAATTTGGTAGCCTTATTGCGCACACTTAGGCACTGTTGTCTTAGCTTCAGATTTCTTCTTACCATGACTCCAAAGTCTTTTTCACATTCTATATGATTACATCTAGTTTATAACTACGAGAGTGTTTTCGTACACTAAACCTTTACACACAAACCATGTCTATTCGGGATTATGTTTATGGTCCTCGTCAGAATGCTAGAAGATGATCCGGTTTACTTGTCTCTCCTCGTTGCCACTTAGTGGAACAACGAGATACCAGAGAGATAGCAGCCGATGAGTTACCTGTGTTTATGGAGATAAATAGTTTAAAATACCGCCACGTTGGAAAAATAAACACAAGTGCAGTATAACGCGATCCTTTATTGATAACGTATTGATAAAGCCCACTGTGTGGGCGAAACGTTGTTAGTAAAGGATAGCATTATACTGTATGTGTGTTTATTTTACCTTACCAATGTTTAGCGGGCTCCTGAATTCTGAGACAGTCCTTACTAAATTATCTGACGGGCTGGGTCGTACGCGGTGACATGTTTTACTCTTGAGTCAGCTGATTATCACTATGTCTGTTTACATGTCAGCTGACCACCGCAAAGTTGATCTCCTCAGTTCACCACCTGAACGCACCCGCCAGGTGGATCTTGTCTGTTTATAAATGATATTTTCTTATACAGCAAGTTGTCATGTTTGTATATCTGGCTGTTTGTATTAGAGATCTTGTACGTTCAGAGTTTTCATTTAATATGTATATCGATTTATTTGTATACTTTATTAAAAATTTTCAATTTTTTTATCTCGATTTGATTAAAAAAGCTAGTTTTAATTTTAGTGTGAAAATTTTTAATAAGATAAATATATGTTTAGGATGGGAAATTTTTTTACTTTCCACAGAGTTCACCTTCCGACATCCCTGGACACACACACACATACACACACACACACACACACACACACACACACACACACACACACACACACACACACACACACACAGCAGTAAGACAAGAGAGAGAGGGGTGGGTGGATTGCATTTTCTTGGACTGCAAGAAGGCGTTTGACACAGTTCCACACAAGAGATTGGTGCAAAAACTGGAGGACCAAGCAGGGATAACAGGGAAAGCACTACAATGGATCAGGGAATACTTGTCAGGAAGACAGCAGCGAGTCATGGTACGTGGCGAGGTGTCAGAGTGGGCACCTGTGACCAGCGGGGTCCCGCAGGGGTCAGTCCTAGGACCAGTACTGTTTCTGGTATTTGTGAACGACATGACGGAAGGAATAGACTCTGAGGTGTCCCTGTTTGCAGATGACGTGAAGTTGATGAGAAGAATTCACTCGATCGAAGACCAGGCAGAACTACAAAGGAATCTGGACAGGCTGCAGACCTGGTCCAGCAATTGGCTCCTGGAGTTCAACCCCACCAAGTGCAAAGTCATGAAGATTGGGGAAGGGCAAAGAAGACCGCAGACGGAGTACAGTCTAGGGGGGGGGCAGAGACTACAAACCTCACTCAAGGAAAAAGATCTTGGGGTGAGTATAACACCAGGCACATCTCCTGAAGCGCACATCAACGAAATAACTGCTGCAGCATATGGGCGCCTAGCAAACCTCAGAACAGCATTCCGACATCTTAATAAGGAATCATTCAGGACCCTGTACACCG